>NC_133769.1:338190-340070 GCF_003597395.2 Chelonoidis abingdonii
CCAGTGCTCCTGGGGGCAACCCTACAATAACAAACCAGAGCTCGGAGCCCAGCGCTCCTGGGGCAACCCTATAATAACAAACCAGAGTCCAGCGCTCCCGGGGGCAACCCTACAATAACAAACCAGAGCCCAGCGCTCCCGGGGGCAACCCTACAATAACAAACCAGAGCTCGGAGCTCAGCGCTCCCAGGGGCAACCCTACAATAACAAACCAGACCTCGGAGCCCGGTGATCCTGGGGGAACCCTACAATAACAAAGTAGTGCATATGCAATATGATCCTTGCCTAGTAACCTGTTTCTCTAGGGACACCCGCTCTTGGGGCTTCATATCCTCCACTGGGACCCGTTTCCCAGGGGAATCTGGCTTTGTCCTCCATGGGCTGTTGAAGAGAGCTGCTGCGGTGCGGAGAGTTTCCAGGGTCACGGCCCCCTGCCCTGGGGAATGGGTGGGAGCTTTCGCTGGCCCTGACTAGTGTTCCTGACAAGCTCAGTGCAGGACCCCACTCTCACTAGGGCCTAGAAAGAGGAACTAATGCAGACGTGGGCAAACTACGGCCCCCCGGGACCATCCTGCCCAGCCCTCGAGCTCCCAGCTGGGGAGCCTAGTCCCCAGCCCCTCCCCCACAGCCTCACCTCGCCCGCCATTCCCGCGTGGGGTTCACAGCTGGCTCTGGCTGGGTGTCGTGGCTGCCAGCTCCTGCTGCTGGTAAGGGGAGCGGGGAGTGGGGGGTTTGGGTAAGGAAGTGGGGGAGTCCTGGGGGGCAATCAGGGATGGGGCAGAGGTTCAGGGGAGGTGGCAGGGGGTCAGGAACAGGGAGCAGTGGGTATTGGATAGGGGGTGGGAGTCCTGGAGGGCCTGTCAGGGGGCAGGGATGTGGATAGGGGTCGGGGCAATCAGGGAGCAGGGGGGTTGGATGGGGGCAGAGGTCCCGGGGGGGCTCTCAGGGGACGGGAGGCCCTAGGAGGGTTGGATAGGGGGTGGTCAGGGGACAAGAAGCGGGGAGGGAGTTGGATGGGTTGGGGGTTCTGCGGGGAGCAGTTGGGGCGGGAAGTAGGAGGGGGCGGATGGGAGCGGGGGCTAGGCTGTTTGGGGGGGCAGAGCCTTCCCTGCCCAGCCCCCCCATACCGTTGCACAACCCAGATGTGGCCCTCGAGGCAGAAAGTTTGCCCCCCGCCCCCGGGCTAACGTGAGTGGCTCCGTAGGGGGCCTCCCCCCTCATTCCGCGATGACACCAGTGTGGCACTAGGGGGCGCTGTGCGGGGGGGGGCAGGTCTCCCCTGGCAGCCAGTCTGGCCCCACTGCCCCAGAGCACGCTAAGGGGGCAGGGACCCCCCCCGGCCATAACAAACCAAGGCCCCCGGCCCGGCCCCCCCAGCTGGACACAGGGGCTCCCCGCTCTCCGGCGGCCGGGTCCCACCCCAGAGGCGGTTGCATCTCCCCCGGGGTGAGCAATCCCGGGGAGCAGGGGTCCCCGATCCTGCCCTGTCCGCGTCCGGGGCTCGCGTGCCCCCCCCCGCCAGGCTCCGGGGCTGCCCGTGGGCAGGGCCCAGCCGGCGAAGAGTTAAAGGCCCCGGAGGCGGGTCAGCCCCCCCGCTGGAGCGGAGTAGCCTGGCTCGGCTCGGCTCGGCTCGGCAGTGGGAGGCTCAGCCCCGGCTGGGTGTCCGGCGGGGGCGCAGCGTCCCGTCCCCGAGTTCCTCCTGCAGCGGCTCCGCGGGGGGCCAGCTGGAGCCCCGCCCCCAAGCGGGGGGGGGGACCCTGCTCCGCCCCCGGCTCCCCCCGCCCCGGCTCCGCGTCCGCACAGCGGCTCGGGGAGCGGCCATGGCGCAGCACCCGGGCCGGAGGCAGGAGTGGGCAGGTCAGTGGGGCTGCAGCCCCCCC
>NC_133769.1:340862-363971 GCF_003597395.2 Chelonoidis abingdonii
GGCTGGGACCGGGGGCCGGGCTGCGGTGACCCGGGGGTGCCTGGCTGGGACCGGGGGCCGGGCTGCGGTGACCCGGGGGTGCCTGGCTGGGACCGGGGGCTGGGCTGCGGTCACCTGGGGGTGCTTGGCTGGGACGGGGGGCCGGGCTGCGGTGACATGAGGGGTGCCTGGCTGGGCTGTGGGGTCCCGAGGGTGCCTGGCTGGGACCGGGGGTCGGGCTGCAGTGACCTGGGGGTGCTTGACTGGGACCGAGGGCCGGGCTGCAGTGACCCGGGGATGCCTGGCTGGGACCGGGGCCGGGCTGCAGTGACTCGGGGGTGCCTGGCTGGGACCTGAGGCCGGGCTGCAGTGACCTGGGGGTGTCTCGCTGGGACCAGGTGCCTAGCACGATGCGAAGTGATGTGATGCTCCATTTGGAGGGGTCTGCATTGCCAACATGGGGATGGGCACTTAGGGGCACCATGGCTTGGCAGTGTCAGGGGAGAGCTGTGCAGCTCCCCCGAGGCACATCTGTGCACGTTGCCCTGCGAGGGGATAAGGGCCCACTGCTTGTGCTGGCCAAGGGAGCGCTCCTTTAGCTCCAGTGGGAGCAGCCCAGCTCTTTGCTGCGCAGGGAGTCGGGTTCTAGTCCTGACTGCCCAGGATGGAGGCCGGGTGCCCACTGACTACAGCGGGGTGGAGGGTGTATGATGGGGCTCCTGCCTGGGCAGGCAGCCAGGATCTGTGCCGGGTGACTCCCCTCCATCCCTGGGAACTCAACGCACATTGGCTGCATCCACCCCCCGGGAATGGCACATGACCCAGTTATGTAACTAACTTGTGGACACAGACGAGGAGCTGTCTCTGGGTTGCGGGGAGGCGGGGAGCGAATGTCCCAGCCCTGCAGCCTCCACCCTCCCCAAAGTGACCAGGGCTACCTGGAGGGAGAGGAGATGCTGGAATGGGTCCGTGTACGGGGCATGGAGGGGCCCCTGCCCAGATGAGGGGTCAGAGCCCTGGAAAAATAGACTGTAGGGGAGGATCCTGCACTGGTCCCTGGAGTTGGGGGGGACAGGCTGGCTCCCCAGTCCTGATGCCCCCAGCCTGTGAGTAGAGGGGATGGCACCATGGTGCTCTGTCCTGCCCTGGCATCTGAGCACACGAAGGCACATTACAGACATTCAGCCTCAGAATCCCCTGCCCCTGCCAACTCAGGGAAGAGCATCTGTGACAGGATTGGAGTCCTGGCCCCCAGCTCTAACCACCAAACCCCACTCCCCTCCCAGAGCCGGGGAGAGAACCCAGGAGTCCTGGCTTCCAGCCCCCCTGCTCTAACCACTAGGCACCACTCCCATCCTAGAGCTGGGGGCAGAACCCCAGCGCATGTGTGTGTGTGAGGGGGGAGATTGGGGGTGCCAGGAAGCAGTCCCTGAGCTCACCCCCTATATGTGCTGTTGCAGCCCAGCAGCGGATGGGGGTGTGCGGGGAGTTGCACTTTGAGTGCAGCGTCCTGGCTAGGGTCAGCTCTCTCAGCTGCCCATTCCCCCTGGGGCAGGGGCTGTTCAGGGCTGGACCTGGGCTATTTGCTGCCATCACTTCCCCCTTGCTGGGCAGCAGCTCTGCACCAAGGGTCAGCTTGAAAAAGAACGAGGGGACGGACTCTCTCAAGCTCTGCCCAAGATGCAAGCCCATCCCACTTGGTCCTGAGCGTGACAGCAGGTTGCTCGGATACCTGCCATCAGTAGGTTTCAGAGTCAGTGCCCCTGGGGTGGGCTGGTGGCGGTGCCCATCGATCTGAGCTGTCTGCAGGTGCAGGCAGGTAGCGCTTGGTTGCCCAGGCTGGGCCCTGCCTCGTCTCCCTCCTTCTGTGACTTTCACTATCAGTTCCTCCTCCGTCCCCGGCTCCCCCCAGCCGCTCTCTCCCTTCCAGCCTGTGCAGCCCTTGGCTTTGTATTTCAAGGGGTGAAGGGCCTGGCCAAGAGGGGAATAGTGGGGCTGGGGGGCTGCAGATCAGGACTGAGGTGCATTGGTAGAGCTGTGTAAGGGGAGCTTAGGGCTGGGCTAGCAGGGGGCTGCGAGTCGGGAGTGAGGGGCGCTGGCAGAGCTGGGTGGTGGTGGTGAGGGAAACGTCGACTTGTTGGGCATCCCAACCCCATGTCCTTCCCCCGAGTACACTCTGGGGGGGTCCAAGCAGCCCCCAGGGGCCCAGCTGGTAGGTGGCAAAGGTGAAATTCCCACAGGTTCTGGCAGCTGATGTCTTTGGGCTCCCTTCAGTTGTCATGGGAATGGGAGCGTAATTGACAGTGGGGGCCCAGTGCTAAAAATAGATGAGTGTTAAAAATAGCTGAGAGGCTAAATGACCCAGCCCAGAGACCTGCCCCCCATGGTGCCTGTTGGGCTGGGGCTGATTGACAGTGCGAGGGAGGCTGCCCGAACCCGTGGGGCTGGCACATCTGCTTTGTGCCCCCAGAGGGGTGTCCTCGCCCACAGGTGTGGGGAGCTTGGTGTACCCCAGTGGGCCCCGCTGCCAGGCCGAGTGGGCATCTCGAAGGGTGAGCTCTGCTGGGGGGCCGGGCTGCATGTGTCTGTGAGAGCCTCGCTACCATTGCCCAGCTCTGCCCTGCCCGGCCCTGGGTGCAGTAATGGCAGATAGGAGGGGTGCGGGATGGACCCGGGGGGCAGAGCTGGATGGGGCACCCAGGACTGGGGTCAGCTCTGGATGGATCTCAGGCAGGGACCACCCCCCATTTGCATCCGTGTGGCTGCCTGTGGGCCTGGTTCCGTCCACTGCCATCGGGTGGCGCCAGTGGGTCACATGCGGCAGGACGGACTCCGCTTCTCCAGCCGGGCCAGGGTGGCCTTTGCCCAGGGTCGGCCCCAGGCACCAGCCGAGCAAGCTGCTGCTTGGGGCGGCAGATTCCAAGGGGCGGCGTTCCGGCCACCCTCTTTTTTTTTTGTTTGTTTTTGCGCTTTGCCGCTTCCACCGCCCCTGTAGGTTTTTTTCTTTAGGTTTACAGCTCCTGCCGCCTTATAGGGGGCGCGGCGCGAGGAGGGGAGCTGCTGGGAGCGGTGCCAGGTCTGCAGCAAGCCCGGCACGGCAGCCCGCGTCCTTCCCTGCCTGCCCACCGGAGCGGCGCGGAGCCCTCCCAGCAGGCGGCGCTGCGGAGGGGGCCGCATGGCGAGCACCTCGCTTAAGGAAGCCTTGGCTGCCCCCTTCTCTGTCTCTCTCCCCCTGCCCCCCCGCGCTAGCTGGGGTGTGCGCTCCGCTCCCCGGGGTCTGCAGGGCTGGGAGTCCCGCTGCTTCACAGGTATTTTTGTTTTGTTTTGTTTTTTTGTTTTTTCTTCCCTTTGCTGTTCCAGCCGGCTGGCAGGTTTGTTTCACCCCACCCCCCCTTGCTGCTCCAGCCGGCAGGTTGGTTTCATGCCCCCTTTGCTGCTCCAGCCGGCCGACAGGTTGGTTTCCCGCCCCACCCCCTGCTCTTTGCTGCTCCAGCTGGGCAGCAGGTTGGTTTCCTGCCCTCCCGCCACCCTTTGCTGCTCCAGCCGCTGCGCAGTTAGGTTTTTATTTTTGCTTGGGGCAGCAAAAAAGCCAGAGCTGGCCCTGCCTTTGCCCCTCCAGGCTGCAACAGCTCAGAGGTTTGTCTCTGCCGAGGCTCAGAGGCCTGGCACCAGGCTGGCATGGCAGGGGGTGGCTGCTCCCTGTTGCAGAGGGCACTGGTGGAAGCCGTGACCTGGGGGACAAGCAGTGAGTGCATTGCGAGGGGCTGGAGGCCAGCGGCAGGTGGCTCATGCAGTGTTCCTTACCAGGTGAGGTGGATGCCCCAGACCTGGAGGAAGAAACGGAGGAGGATGTGGGCAACACGGCTTCCATGGAAGAGGACGAGAAAGAGCTGGACCTGATGGACCAGGAGATGGAAGACCTGAGGGCCCAGATGCTGCAGCTGCTGGAGGAGCTGGAGGAGACGCGGGAGCTGGCAGTGAAGCACGAGGACGACTCGCTGGAGCTACAGGGTAAGGGCAGCACATGCTGGCTCGGAGCCACGCGGAATCGTGTGAGCAGGAGAGCACAGGAAGGTGACTTGTGTGCACAGGGCATCAGCTCTTGTGAACTCCTGGCATGGGCTGTGGCACGGTGCGTGTTCACAGAATCATATAGACCTCAGGAGGTCTTTAGTCCAACCCCCTGCTCAAAGCAGGACCAACCCCAGCTAAATCATCCCAGCCAGGGCTTTGTCAAGCCTGACCTTAAAAACCTCTAAGGAAGGAGATTCCACCACCTCCCTAGGTAACCCATTCCAGTGCTTCACCACCCTCCTAGTGAAAAAGTTTTTCCTAATATCCAACCTAAACCTCCCCCACTGCAACTTGAGACCATTGCTCCTTGTTCTGTCATCTGTTACCACTGAGAACAGTCTAGATCCATCCTCTTTGGAACCCCCTTTCAGGTAGTTGAAAGCAGCTATCAAATCCCCCCTCATCCTTCTCTTTCGCAGACTAAACAATCCCAGTTCCCTCAGCCTCTCCTCATAAGTCATGTGCTCCAGCCCCCTAATCATTTCCGTTGCCCTCCGCTGGACTCTCTCCAATATGTCCACATCCCTTCTATAATGGGGGGCCCCAAACTGGATGCAGTACTCCAGGTGTGGCCTTACCAGGTCTCTGTCATGTTCTCTCAAGTCCCCATGCGTGGGGCACCAGGAGGTCTTGTGATCTCTCGTGAGCACCGTGGGGCACGGAGGGCTCATGCTTGCACAGGTTTCTATGCACAGCGACGGCTCCCTCGGTGCCATGTGCTTTCCCATTCCCTTGAGTGGGCTGGGGTCCACACAGGACTCCCAGCCCCTCCAGCGAGGGGCCCAGAGCTCCAGCTGTCCTTGTCCTTCCCATGTCCCTTCTGCCTCTCTCCAGATGCTCGCAGGGCGGCGGGGGGTGATTCTCCCACTCCCCCATGGAGTGCTCAGCTTGACTCATGTCCCCCGGGGACGTCCCTCCCTGTGCACCGTGGTCTGTGGCCCAGCTGAGGCCCTGGGGGCCTGCAGCCCCGTCCCTCTGATCAGCATGGCAGGGCGGGTGCAGGAGCAGGAGCAGGGTCTCTGCGCCCTCCCTGTTGACCTCGCCCTCTCTGCTGCAGGCTTGTTGGAGGACGAGCGACTGGCCAGCGCCCGGCAGGCCGAGATCTTCACCAAACAGATCCAGAGACTTCAAGGTAACTCCCCTGCCCCTTGCGCAGCAGTAAGTTCCACAGGTTAATTATTGCCTGTGCTGGGGATAAAACTGTTTTCTTTGCTTCCTGGTCACTTTACTGGCAGGCCGTGGTGTGCGTGTTCCCAAACTGGGATATTTCGCACTGGCCTTTCACATGTCTTGCCTTCCATAGTGTCCTGGCTCTGCTGGGAAGTAGACAGTGCCGTGGCTGGTGATGGGCTCATTCGACAGACAGATCGATGTTAATCCCAGCGTCTTGGCCAAATTCCAGCTCAGGCAATTCCATTCTCGCTCCTTCTGTCCCCTTGAAACAAGATTCCCCTTCAGTCTCTGTCCTGAACGGCTGGGCAGCGTGGCTGTGTGCCTGTGAGTAGCTGCCAGGCCCCGGCCCAGCAGTGGCCGCCCATCACTGCTTGGCCGGCTGATCCGTTGGCTTTGCGGTTCTCTTTCAGGATCGTTTAACCCGTGGGGCATGGCTGCTTGCCAGCTCCCCGTCGGGTGAGAAATGGGGCCTTTCCCCACTCTGGGGCCACGTCCCGGGATTCCAGATTTCCCCTGCTCCCAGGCTCACGCAGCGCCCCCTCCGGGTGTCAGCTCAGAGGGCTCAGAAGAAGCATGGCCAGGCCGTCTGCTGCTGCTCTAAACAAAGCGCTCGTAAGATAGGGGACTACACCCCCAGAAAGCTGGGGGGGCTGTATACCAGCTAGTTTGGGGCAAAGGGCAATACCCCATGCAGCCAGCTCTGCCCCATCGCCTGCAGCAGGCCTGTGGGGCCTTCCTCGGGCTTGTGGGGGCCCTGACGGCCAGTTAGCACTCGAGGCAGGTCTTGGGGCTGCTCTAATCCGTGCCGGTGGTTTACATGGGTTAAAGGCTGTCCGAGTGCTAGGGCTCACCCCGCTCGCCATGTGGGAGCCACCTTGGTGCCAGGGTATTCGAGAGACAAGGGGGCAAAGGGACCATCTTAGCGGAGCCCTGCTGGGGTGACCAAGCCTTGGGGCTTCCCCGAGCGTGTCTCTAGGGCGGAGGAAGGGAACCGGAGCAGGCAAGCGAAATACAAGGTGGGCCAGATGAGGCAGCCGGGGCTCAGGCCTGGGACGATCTGGCCCAGCTTGTATTTTGCTGGGACTCTGGTTCCCTTCCCCAGACCTCAGGAGGCACTCGGGGAGCTCAGAAGCTTGTCTGGGCCGCTAACGAAAGAAAACAAATCCCCCCCCTCATGACTCGGGTCTCCCCCGTAAGTGTGAACGGGGGGCCAGCGCTGACGGCAGAGCTGGTACAAGGGTGGAGCGAGTGCGCACAAAGCCCAGGGGTGCGGAAGGTGGCGGAGGGGAAAAAAAAAAGTCATTGCCACGGAGATGTTTATAACCCGGGTGATTCCCCCCCACACCTGCCGCCCCCTCCCCGTGCCTTCCCTGAGGGTCGCCTGGTCCTTGCCCCCCCTTCCTGTCTCTCCCCTGCAGCTCCATGCTGCCTCCCTGCAGCAACTGCTGCCGCAAGGTCCTAGCGCCCCCCCCCCGCACTCACTGCCAGGGCAGACTGACTGTGAGCCTGCCCTTCCCCCTCAGACCCTTTCGTTTGCCAGTGGGACCCTCCAGCAGCACAGGGGGTCCCCCTGCCCACAGTCACCGCTTCTGCCCCATCCCTCACCCCCAGTGAGGCTACAGTCAGGAACAGCAGCAGGGGAGGAGGTGCACGCAGCACCCACCATGGGGGAGGTGAGGGAGATTCCTGGACCTGAGAGGGGCCCTGGGAGCACATGCAGTGACAGTGGTGGGGGTGAGTGTGCTGCTGGGGGGGGGGGGGAAGGGGGGCTCCTCCCACAGGAGCGCAGGCGTGCTGGGCAGCCGGGGGACGTTCTCCTCTCTTCCTGTCCCGGAGTACCACCTGCCCTGCACAACTCAAAACTCATCCCAGACCCTGCCCACCACCACAGCCCACACAACAACCGCAGTCCAGACTTTCCACCCTCCCACCGCATCCTCAAGCCCGGGCGCAGCTGAGCCATAGCCTCCAATCCAGCACCCCATAACACAACTTGCATCAACCCAGTTCCCAGCCAGGCCCTCATTCCCACCACAACTCCCTGACATCTCCCAAGCCCTCCAGCACCTTCCAAACACCTCCATCCTCAGTCCCAGCCAGGCCCTCCAACTCCCTCCACACCACTGACCATCTGCCCGAAGCCCCTCCAGCACCACCAAACACCATCATCCCTCAAGTCAGAGGTCATCCCTCCACACCTAACCCTCTGCCTGAGCCCTCCAGCACCCCAAACACACTCAATCCCAGTCCCAGCCCAGAGCTCACCCCACACCCTACCCTCTGCCCTGAGGCCCCTCCAGCACAACCAAACACTCATCCTCAGTCCCAGCCAGAGCCCTCATCCCGCACACAACCTAACCTCTGCTGAGCCCCTCCAGCACCAAACACCCATCCCCAGTCCCAGCCAGAGCCCTCATCCCCACACCTGACCATACTGCCCAAGCCCCTCCAGCACACCAAACACCAAGTCAGTCTCACCCACCCATCCTCATCCCAGCCAGAACCCTCATCCCCCCACACCCTGACCCTCTGCCTGAGCCCCTCCCGCACCGCAAGCACCTCATCCTCAGTCCCAGCCAGAGCCCTCATCCCCCCACACCCTGACCCTCTGCCTGAGCCCCTCCAGACCCCAAACACCTCATCGCCAGTCCCAGCCAGAGCCGTCATCCCTCCATACCCTAACCCTCTGCCTGAGCCCCTCCAGCACCGCAAGCACCTCATCCTCAGTCCCAGACAGAGCCCTCACCCTGATTCTCACTCTGAGGCCCCCACACTCCAAACCCCTCATCTGCAGCCACAACCCACAGCCCTCACCCCTGCACCCCCTCCCTCCACTCCCTCCCAGAACCTGCACCCCCTGCCTCCACATCCCCTCCCATCCCCAAACTCCCTCCCAGAGCCTTCACCCCAATCCCCTGCCCCAGCTTAGGGCCTGCAGCCCAGACATCCTCCCTCACCCAAACTCCCTCCCAGAGCCTTGGGTGAGTGGGGGGACGGAGTTTGGGTGGGGTGGGTTCTGGGCACCACCAAAATTTCTACAAACCTGCCAGCCCTGATCCTGCCCTGCAGACCTGAACTCCCAGCATTCTCAGGACACTTGCTAATCCTTAGTGGCCACTGCTGATATCCAGCACCTCTCGCCTCTCTTAACCTGTGAGCCCCTCTCTGGATTGGAAGTGGACTGGAACCGAAGACCAACCTGGAAGCAACATTACCAGCCCAAGCAGTCAACAATCATGAGTTAGACCCCCCAAAATCACAGCTCTGCCGCTGCCGCTTCATTCATTCTTCGGCGGCAATTCAGCAGCAGGCCCTTCCCTCCGAGAGGGACTGAGGGACCCGCTGCCGAATTGCCACTGAAGAGCCGGCCCTGGGGGCAGGCGCAATTTTGTATTCTTGCCTCAGGCGCAAAAATACCTAGTTGCGGCTCTGACTGACGGGCTGTTTCCGGTGGGCCCCGGCCCTGTGCTCTTTTGTGAATGACCTGGGAGGAAACATTCACTCCTCCCTGGCAGTTTGCAGATGGCCCCAGGACAGGGGAGGAGGGGGACGGGGAATACACAGAGCGAGCTGGGTTGCTGGGCACAAGTGCATTTCAATACAGCCAAAGTGGGGTCCCCTGCGTCCAGGGGCCCCCCTCATGGCCAGGGATGGCTCTGCAGTGCCCTGTTCGTTCCTTCCAAACTCCACTGGGGCTTGCCTCACCCACGCCTCAGGCAAGCTCCCCCCGCAGAGTCCCAGGATGGCCCCTCTGGTGCGAGCCTCCTCTCAGGTCCTCCCACGCTTTCCCTGCCTGCAGCCTCACGAGGGGAACCCCATAGCTCAGGCCTTCTGGCTGCAGTGTGCCCACGCCTGCCATCTCCAATTCACCCTGCCCAGGCCTTCCTGCCAGGGTCTTTGTGGAGCCAGATTCCTGGCCATGCCTCTGGTGTCAGGGTCTTCTGCCCGTCTTCCTTCCTGCCCTGCTTTCCAGCCACTTGCTGCCCTTCAGAGGAATCACCCGGTCCAGCCTGGGGTGCCTCCGTAGTTCCCCCACACCCAGCTCCACCCACCCTCAAGGGGGAAGTTGCCCTGGTGCAGAGTGAGGCCCTGTCCAAAGGGCTTGTGCAATCCTTGGATGCAGAAGTAGGCGCAGGGAGGATAAATGACGTCTGTGTTTGGCACTGGTGCGGCCACAGCGGGAGTCCTGTGTCCTGCTCTGGAGTCTATAATTCAAGAAGCTATTGAGAAATTGGAGAGGGGCTAGAGAAGAAGCAGGAGATTGATAAAGGATCTGAAGAGCGGTTCTCAGCTGGGTTTACTGTTTGCCAGAAGTTGGGAATGGGCGATGGGGGATGGATCGCTTGATAATTCACTGTTCTGTTCATCCCCTCTGGGGCACCTGGCATTGGCCACTGTTGGATGACAGGATCCTGGGCTAGAACGACCTTTGGTCTGACCCAGTAGGGCCTGTCACGGAGTCCTGGGCGATGCTCTGGAACTGCTCCCCATGAAGCCAGGCAGGACTCTGGGGGAGTCTCCTCTCTGTGAGCAGACTGGCTCCAGGACAGGAAGCTCACACAGCTTCCACCTTCCTGGGTCTGACCTTGGAGGATTCAGCATCCCCTGCCCCTCTGTGCGCTTCCCACAGCGAGTCTGCCCGGGCGGGGTCCTGGGGCAGCCAGAGGGTCCTGCACCCCCACTTTGAAGTCAGACGTGACTCTCAGCCAGCCAGTAAAACAGGAGGTTTATTAGACGACAGGAGCATGGTCTAACAGAGTTTGTAGGTACAGAGAACAGGACCCCTCAGTCAGGTCCATCTTGGGGGGTAGGGAGCCCAGACCCCGTTTCTGGGCCTTGCTCCATTTCCCCAACCAGCTGTAAACCCGCCCCCCTCCAGCCCCTCCTCTGGCCTTTGTCTCTTTCCCCGGCCAGGAGGCCACCTGATATCTTTGTTCTCCAACACCTTCAGTTGGCAACTTTGCAGGGGAGGGACCCAGGCCATCAGTTGCCAGGAGACAGGGCATCGGCCATTCTCTATGCAGACTGACACCTGCCTAAGGCTGTGCAACAATCACACACCCTTATCCCACCACCTAGGTACATAAGAAAGGCATAGGGGACACTGAGGCACCCACGCAGCATTCAGAGAAAACCTTAAGAACATTCCCACTTCATCACAGGGCCATTCTTATGTTATATACCCCCGGGGGCATGCAGAAGTGGGTACATCAACTCATCTAAATATTGGCCTAGTTTTACAACAAGCTCCATACAAAGCACGAGCAAAGTCAGTACCAACTCCAGTTTCACCCAGATGAAATGAGAAGCTTGGGGTGCACAAGACACGTCTGACTCCTGAAGGGCATCCAGTTGCCTGGAAGGATTGAAAGGCCCTGGATTGGAAAACCTGCCCTAGAGTGATAGAGGGGACAAGGTGGGCAAGATATTATTTTGTACTGGGCTAGCTTCTGTTGGCAAAAGAGACGAGCTTTCGCCCCACACAGACCTCGGGTGACTGGACATCCTGGGGTTATTGGGATCGTCCTCATTTTAGGGGCTTTGTCTTACATACGCAATGTGATACAGCATGGCCAGAGGGCAGCATAAGAGTGTTAGCAGGGGGCCTTATTCCCTGCCAAGGGAGGAAGGTTTGCTTTAGATTAACTAGAACAGCTGTGGCCAATTAGAGCACCTGACTCCAGTTAGAGCACCTGACTCCAGTCATGGGATATAAACCCCTGCTTCAGTCAGACAGGGTGTGGTAGTTGAAGGAGAAAGGTTGGATTGGAGCAGAGTGCAGATTGCAGAAGAGAAGAGTTTGTCCAGAGAGAAATAGAAGGTTTGGAGGAGTGCTGCGGTGGATTGGGAAGCCCAACAGAAACCCTAGGTAAGGGGCACCAGGCTTGTATAGAAGAGAGGCGAGAAGCCCTTCACAAGCTGACGGGTATGAGAGGGAAGTAACCCAGGGGAAGAAACCGCTAGTCAAGTGGTTCACCACAACCCCAGGGCCCCTGGGTTGGGACCTGGAGTAGAGGGCGGGCCCAGGTCCCTCCCTCTCCACTCCCCTCCTCCAAGGACACTAGGGGAGTGATTAAGAACTGGTTCAGAGGCAAACAGTATCGCCCTGAACTTACCCCAGAGAAGAGAAAGCGCGAGACCCAGAGAACAGTACTGGCAATTTGCCACAGCAACTAGACGCCCCAAAAGAAAAGTGCTCCAGTTTTCCACGCTGGTCACCCTACCCAGAGCTCTTCATCTGGTCTGTGATAGTGACAGACCCAAGGAGCACCACAAAGCGGAGCTGAAGGGGGGACTTGAACTCAGTCCGTAAGTACCTACCGGGGGAACAAATATTTGCTACCAGGCTCTTCAGCCTCGCAGAGAAATGTGTCCTGCGACCCAGGCTGGAAGGTGAAGCTAGACAAATTCAAACTAGAAATAAGACGTGGGTGTTTCTAACCGTGACCACAGTTAACCATTGGGACCGTTTACTAAGGCTCATGGTGGGGTTTCCTTCACTGACCATTTTTCAATCCAGACTGGATGTTTTTCTAAATGCTCTGCTCCAGGCATTACTTGAGGGCCGTTCTCTGGCCTTTGCTATGGGGGCGCTCAGACAAGGTGATCACAAGGGTCCCATCTGGCCCTGGAATCTAGGAATCTAGGCTCAGGTTGATGCAAAGATGCTTGTCACGGAGTGTGGGGGAGTCAGGGCCCTACACTCCCAGCTTCCTGCCATTCACCATGACTCTCAGCCAGCCAGTAAAGCAGAAGGTTTATTTAGACAACAGGAACACAGTCCAAGACAGGTCTTGCAGGCATGGACAGCAGGATCCTCCCCAATTAGGTCCTTCTTGGGGTCCCAGGGGCACCACAGCCCCACTGGGGAATTAGAGCCCCATCTGTGCTTCCCTCCATTCCCCAGCCACCTCCTGAAAACTCCTCTCCCAGCCTTTGTTCAGCTTCCTGGGCAGAGGTGTCACCTGGCCTCTACCCCCTTCCTGGGTTCTCACGTTACATGCTCAGGCATCTTCCCTCAAGGCCAGTTTCCCATCCCCTAAATCAGATCGTCCTCCCAGGCCAACACCCCCCACTCAGCAATCACAGCCCCCAGTAAGAACAGTCCCAGTTCATCACAGTGCTACAAAGACTCTTTACTCTACAGCTCCCTGCTTTGAGCACAGCCCCAGCCCTGTGACACATTTGGCCGAGATGGAGCCATGATGGCCCTGGGAGTGGGGCCTGGACAGAGATCTCGGTTCTGTACTCAGCTCTGCTACAGATTCCCTGTGTGACCTTGGGTAAATCACTTGAGCCACCGTGTGCCTCAGTTTCCCATCTGTGAAAGGTAGCATAGGGGACCTCTTTTGTGTAAGAATAACGTTTCCCCTTTCAGATCTTCCACTTCCTTTGATGTATTGTATTTTCGGCTTTAATCCTCCCCTCCCTCCCTCCCCGGCTCATTTTTAAAAAGCATGAACCTTGTTTTGGTTTGGTTTTTCATCTCTGTCTGGGGAATGTTTCCCTTGAATTCAATCACAAAACAGCTCTGCTCACCCAGGGTCACGCACTCAGCTGCTTGTGTTTTGGACTGTGGAACTCCCTGCCACAGGAAGTTGTTGAGGCCAAGAACTCATCCAAGTTTCAGCCAGGGATTGGCCATGGATAACAAGACTCTGCAGCTTTATTAATGACAACAGTTATTTGCTGGGCACTGCCAGCTGGTGCTGGGCACTGCCAGCGACAGGACACTGGTCTCGAGGGATGTTCATTGGCTTTTATCCAGTCCGGCTGTTCTGTGTTACACACTAGGACAAATATGTGGGATGGAGAAACACCCCTCCCCCGACTCCTAAAACAATTGATGATGTGGTATTTGGGGGACTTGCTTGATCACTCACTGGCACCTTTTTATTCTGATCAGTTTGACCTGCACAGCCCCACTGGGTCCCCTGCTCCTCTGGCTGCAGGGAAAATCGATTTGGGCTCCACTTCCCTGCTAGGGTGGGACGAGGTTACGCGGTCCCCTCTGCTGTTATTTCTAGCCCCGTCTCTGTTACCTAGCGCTGTGTGCGCACGTGCACGATGGAGCTGTGAATAGCACTGGGGTTGGCTGTTACGTGCATGTTCACACGCGCATGTGAGCACACACTCACACCTGTCTGCTGCCATGCAGTGGGAAACCTCGCTGTAGCTTTTCAGTCTCAGGAAGAGTCTGACTGTTGCGGGACCAGGGCGAGGCACAGGGCGCTGGGCGTTCACAGCCTGTCTGATTTAAAATCCTGGTGAGCCAGGCCTCCCCTGGCCTGGTGGGTCCCCACAGCCCAGCCCTCGGCCAGTGCAGAATTATTCTCTCTGGTGTGTGTGCTGCTCGTCCCATGTGCGATTGGGTCTTCCTAGCAACGGGGCTCCCTGCATCCCGAGGCAGCCTGGGCCAGCTCAGTAGTTCTCTGGAGGGCGCTTGCGCACCACGCCAGTGGCTGTGTTACACAGAGAAAGAGATTGATTTCCTGATCCTCTGTTTCCCTTTTTCTTCACCCCGAGTCACACCCCCTCACTCCCGCCCCGCTGCTTGCTCTGCCTCCCCCGAGGCATCGCTCAGCCCAGCCGGATGTGATCCGAGCTGTTCTTGTGGGGCTGCCTGGTCTCCCAGCCCCCTGTCTGTCCTTGCTGGGCGCAGCACCCAGCGCAGCGATCCCCTTTGTGGAAGGGAAGTAAAGGAAAAGCCATGTGAAAAGCGAGGGACAGCACGTTCTTGGAAGGGACGTTTCAGGGGAACGCCAGCTGCCTTAGCAGGGCGAGTACGTGTCTGCCGCCCCCTAGGAGACCACATGGTTCTCGTGAGGATCAGTGTCATGTTTGAAAGGTTCCTTTGATTCAGTGTTAACGCCTTTCATTACAGCCGAAAATAAAGGACAGTCGCACTAAGAGACAAATCTGGAACGTAAGAACAGCTATGGTGGGTCAGCCCAATGGTCCATCCAGCCCAGTGTCCTGTCTTCTGACAGTGGCCAATGCCAGGTGCCCCAGAGGGAATGAACAGAACAGGGCAATTATTGAGTGATCCATGTCTCCACTTGTCGTCCAGTCCCAGCTTCTAGTGAACAGAGGCTTAGGGACACCCAGAGCATGGGGTTGCATCCCAGCCCATCCTGGCTAATAGCCATTGATGGACCCGTCCTCCAGGAACTTGTCTGGTTCTTTTTGAACCCAGTTATACTGTTTGCCTTCACACCATCCCCTGGCAAGGAGTTCCACAGGTTGACTGTCCGTTGTGAGAAGAAATACTTCCTTAGGTGTGTTTTAAACCTGCTGCCTCTTAATTTCATTGGGGGACTCCTGCTTCGTGTGTTATAGGAAGGGGTAAATAACACTTACCTACTCGCTTTCTCCAGTCCTGATTCTATAGCCCTTGTGGCAAGGCACCTCCCTCCCACCGCAGCAGGTTCAGTGCTCCCCCTTCAGGCGGCAGGGGGCCAGGAGGAAGTCAGCCCCTCTCTGGACAGTGGTGACTCTCCCACTTGACAGAGGGAGGTGTATTTCCCAATATTTTCCAGGCAGGCCCCTGCAGTGCCCCTCCACCAACTGAAGGAAAAAAAGAAAAAAGTTCCACTACAAACCAAAGGGGAAATAACTCCCTACTCTCCTGTGGAGGGGACGGGGGCAGCAAAGGTCGCAGGCAGCCCTTAATTGGTCTCTGGGTCTCTAACTGACCTGAGATGACCCCTTCTCAGCTTGAGGACAAAAGGGCCTTTATCATTCTCGGGCTAACACTCCTGCCTTCCACTGCCCTCTTCCAGCCGTCGGGCCTGACTTCGTCATGGCCTCTGTCACATCCCCCCTCCATCCTCTCTTCCTCAAGCCAAACAGCCCCAGGCTTTTTAATCTCTCCTCACCTGGAAGTTGTTCCAGATCTCTAATGATCTGTGTTGCCCTCTCTGTACCCTGTCCAGTTCGAATGGATCTTTTCTGCGACGGGGCAACCAGAGCTGCACGCGCTATTCAAGGTGTGGGTATGCCATGGATTTATACAGTGGATTACGGTATTTTCTGAGTTATCTGTTCCTTTCCTAATGGTTCCTAACACTCTGTTCCTGTTCTGGCTGCTGCTGCACATTGCGTGGCTGTTTTCACAGAACTCTCCACAATGACGCCAAGATCTCTTGCAAGTGGTAACAGCCAATTTAGAGCCTATTGTTCTGTATAGTCAGGGTTATGTTTTCCAATGGGCATCACTTTGCATTTATCTGCCATCTTGTGGCCCATTCACCCAGTTCTGTGAGATCCCTTTGGAGGCAGCTTTGAACTAATTGGGGACAGTTCCATGAAATAAGGGGCGGGGCCACAGGTGGTCACCCCACACAGCACGGAGAACAGTGCTCCAGGCACTGCCTCCTCAGAGCAGCTCAAACCTCCTCGGTCTGCAATGCCTCTGCTGGTGAAGTGCTGGTTTCCCACCAGAGCTAATCACTGTGCAGATCACACTTAGCCTCTGTGCTCCCCTGGGTGGAATCAGAACTGCTCAAATGTGTTTCATAGGCCCTATAGCAACTGACAGGGATTCTTCTTTAGCTCCCCATAGGTGGGGCTTTTGAAGCAGTTATCCCCCCTGCCTCCTAGTGTGCCGAAGTCCTGCCTAGGTGTAGAATCGTTACAGCCTTAACCGAAAAGCTTCTCTGCTCAGAATAGGCCCCTCCCCACACTGACATGTCACCTGGGCCCTGCAGGGCAGAGATTTGTAGATAATAAGTAAGGCTAAGATTTGTCATGGACATTTTTAGTAAAAGTCACAGACAGGTCAGACAAAAAAGAAAAATTTACGGAAGCCGTGACATGTCCTTGACTTTTACTAAAAATATCCATGACAAAATGGGGATCTGCGGGAGCCCACACCACCTGCAGCAGCTGGGGACTGTGAGGTCCCCTTGCCACCCACAGCTTTGGAGGTCCTCCTGCTCCCTGTGGGGACCGGGAGGGGCTGCCTCCTGTGTCAGCCAGGACCTGCAGGGTATCCCTGCTGCCCACAGTTCCAGGGGCCTGCAATGGTGGGGAGCTTGGGGGTTCCCTGCGGCCGCGGTGGCCAGGAGCTCAGGGGCTCCCTGCCATCCACAGCAGCTTGGAGCTCCAGGGGCACCAGAGGCAGCGGGGGTACCCTGCAGCTCCCTGTCCTTGTGGGCGGTGGGGGACCCTGCAGCTCCTGACCACCTCAGGCTGAAGTCACTGAGATCGCTGGAAGTGATGGATTCCGTGATTTCCGAACCCCCATGATGAAATTATAAGGACACAGGGAGTGATGTGAGGATCTGGTCTGATCTCCTGGCCAGAGGACTCCCCTGAATTAGTTCCTGTTTGAAAGAAGGAAGATCTTGCGGAAAAGCATGCAATCTGGATATAGAAACGGTCGGTGATGGAGAATCCACCATGACCCGGTTGAAATGGTCCAAAGGTCAGTTACCCTCATTGTTAAAAATGACACTTTCTTCCCAGCCTGAATTTGGCTAGTGTCAACTTCCGGCCGCTGCAGCTTCTTAGACCTTTGTCTGCTTGACAGAAGAGCCTCTGTTATCAGATTCTGCCCCCACGTGGGAACTCACGGACTGTGATCAAGTCACCCCTTCGCTTTGGATAGATGGAGCTCCTTGAGGCTGTCATTGGAAGGCTGCTTCATCCTTCTGGTGGATCTTCTCTGGCCACTCTCCAATTTACCACTATCCTTCCTGAACCGCAGGCTCCAGAACCAGACACAGAATCCCAGCAGTGGCTGCACCAGTGCCCAAGACAGAGGTAATAGAACCTCCCTGCTACTCGAGAGGTCCCTGCTTACGTATCCAGGCATCGCATTAGCCCTTTTGGCCACAGCTTGTGGGAGCTCGTGTTCAGCTGATTGTCTCCGTGACCCCCTCCCCCCCAATCTTTTTCAGAGTCTCCATTTCCCAGATAGAATCGCCCTGTCACAGAGCCCCAGGGTCAGGGTTTCGCCCCCAGCTTTGGAATGGTCTCTAGGAGGAGCCCTTCAGGTGCGCCAGCCACCCAAGGGGTCTCACTCCTCCTCCAGGGTCAGCTACGCAGCCTCCTCGCCTCCGAGACAAGCTCTGGGGCTCCAGCCGTTGTTTCACGCCGGGAGCTCCACTCAGCAAGTCCCATGGAGACAGCCTGCTGGGAGAGACTTGGCCACTCTCCAGGGATTGATGGGGGCATTGGCTGCCAGGTGTCAGTGTCTGGGCCATTGGGTTTGTCTTCTCGGCTCCTTCGTTGCTATGAGGTGGCCTCAGCCAGACCTTTTTAATGGCCCATCCCAGCTCAGAGAGCTGGTCGACATGCATGCCTATGTCATCCAGCCTGCCCTGAGAGCAAACCGTCCCTTTCCCGACACTGGGTAACCATGCAGCATATATGGGAAACTGAGACTGTGACGAACTGGAAATGTTCTTAATGTTTGCTTTGAATACTGTGTTGGTGCCTCAGTGTCCCCTATGCAGTTCTTAATATCTAGGTGGTGGAATAAGGGTGTGTGATTGCTACAGAGCAAAGGGCCAGTGCACCTAAATGCCTGGCACTCTGTCTCCTAGCGGCTGATGGCCTGGGCCCCTCCCCTGCAAAGGTGCCAGCTGAAGGTGTTGGAGACAAAGAGATCAGGTGACCTCCTGGCCTGGGAAAGGAGCTGAGCAGAGAGGAGGAGCTGGAGGGGGTTGTTAGTCTGGAGCTGGCTGAGAGCAGACGTGGGGGTCTGGCTTACTGCCCCCCAGAATGGAACCGGCCGAGAGGTCCGGTTCGCTGTATCTACAAGCTCTATTTTAGACCGTGTTCCTGTCATTGAATAAACCTCTGTTTTACTGGCTGGCTGAGAGTCACGTCTGACTGCAAAGTTGGGGTGCAGGACCCTGTGGCTTCCCCAGGACCCCGCCTGGATGGGTTCGCTGTGGGAAGCGCCCGGACAGGCAGAGGATGCTGACTGCTCCAAGGAGAGACCCAGGAGGTGAAGCCGTGTGAGCGTCTTGCCCTGAACAAATCTGCTGCAAGGGAGGGGAGGCTCCCCAAAGTCCTGACTGGCTTTGTGGGGAGCAGTTCCAGAGCATTGCCAGGTGACTCCGTGACAGAGGCACACATGGGAGTTTTCCAGGGGTTAGTTGAGTGCTCTGGGCTGACAGCGCTGCCTAATGGCAACGCTCTGGGGTGTGCCGTGTCATGGTGAGAGTCCTCAGGCTCATTTGCCTAGTGGCTGTAGTTCACGGGGTAGTGTCGCCTAGTGGTGGGGAAAAGTAGGAGAATCTGGGCCCACCCTACTCCACAGGGTTCCAATCCAGGGCCCTTAGAAACAGTGGATCCTGCCACAGGATTCAGGTCCCAACACCCACAAGCATGTTTCCTGAGTCGCTTCCTACCCTCATTCCAGTCCCTCCGGTGGCATCTTGGCATGGGATGTGGGGTCCCTCTTGAGTTCCCTCTGATTAATCTCTGGCATCTCCGCTGGCCACAGCAGGTCGTCCCCTTTGGTTCCCACGGTCGACTGGCTTCCCGCAGCACAGCTAGGAGGCGTGACCCTAGTGGCTTGGAGCTTCCTGGCTGCTCTCCTCCTCTGTGAGCCTCGACTGAGCGGAGCTGCTCCCTTCTGAAAGATCCCTCCACAGGGTCATGGTCTCCTGGGCCCAGAGCTGTCCGTTAACCCTTGCCTCTCCTGTGTGGGGTTGGTACAACCTGTCACAAAGGGTCAGAAAAATATGACAGACAGTTCCCATTTGGTCCCACCCCTGTCCTGTAAATCTGGCCTGTATTGTTTGTTCCTCGATATGTGACTTTACATTTGGCTGTATTAAAACGCATATTGTTTGCTTGTGCCCAGCTTACCAAGCAATCCAGATCATGCTGAATCCGTGACCTGTCCTTTGATTCATGTACTGCTCTCCCCAGCTGTGTGTCACCTGCAAACTACCAGTGATGAGTTCATGTTTTCTTCCAGGACATTGATAAAAAAGCTAAATGGCCCAGAACCGATCCCTGCGGGACCCCACTAGAAACACACCTGCTCAGCGAGGAGTCCCCATTTGGTTATATTTTCAGTCCTATCAGTGAGCTGGCTTTTATCCGTTGAACGTGTGCCAGGTTAATTTTATATCACTGTTGTATCTTAATCAAAATGGCGTGAGGTACTGTCATGGAGACCCTGGGCGATTCATATGGAGCCAGTCGGGACTCTGAGGGAGCCTCCTCTCTGTGAGCAGACTGGCTCCAGGGCAAGAAGCTCACACGGCTTCGCCCTTCCTGGGTCTGGCCTCAGAGCATTCAGCATCCCTGTCCATACCGGGTGCTTCCCCCAGCGAGTCCGCCTGGGAGAGCTCCTGGGGAACCAGAAGGCCCTGCCCCCCAACTCCGCAGTCAGACGTGACTCTCAGCCAGCGTAAAACAGAAGGTTTATTCGTCAACAGGACCACAGTGTAGACCAGAACTTGCTATTACAGACATCAGTGACTTTCAGCCAAGTCCATCTTGGGAATCCTGGGCCAGATGCCCTGGGTTCCCCCTCTTCCAGTCCCCCCACGCAGACTGCCAGCCTCCAGCCACCTGACCTGACCTCCGACACCCCTGTCATGCCCCTCCTCCTTCTCTTTCCCTCGCTTCCCTGGCCAAAGGTGTCAGCTGGGGTCACCTCCTGGGTCTCAGATTACATAGGTGCAAATAGCTGGGCAGTCTCACCTGGCCTGAGGGCCTCAGCAGAATCCCACCCCCAGTTCCCACCACCCAAGTATTGGTGCAGTCCACAGGAAAACTAAGGCACACACAGTCTTAGTATAGGACAGTAAGACTCACATGCAACATAGCAAGCTGGATAAAACCCCACAAGTCCAACGCCTTACCGAAGTCTAAGGCCATGACAACATGATTACTTTGTGTAATGCTGCCTGCAGTGCCTCAGGAGCGTGAGTCCCAACCTCAGGGCAAAAAGCCAATGAGGAGTCCGGTGGCACCTTAAAGACAAACAGATTTATTGGGGCATAAGCTTTCATGGGTAAACAACCCCAAGTGTTTATTTTGTACCCACGAAAGTTTATGCCCCAATAAATCTGTTACTCTGTAAGGTGCCTGTGACGATGCAGTTCTGGCGGGACCCAACTGAGAGTGCCAAATCAGGATCAATTGCTCAAACAGGGCAGTCACAGCCCAAGGCTGGGGTTTTTCCACCTCTAAGGCAAACCAAACCAGCCAGACAAAAATGACTTCGGTTTCACCCCACTGGCTAACCACAAGTCACACAAGCAATTTCCTTAGACACTCAGTCTCCCAGTATCACCACCAGTGCCACCCGTCCTGGGGATGAATGGTTATGAAAACCAACACCCCAGTAAAAGAAAAAGGTTCTCTCGATCCCAAAGGACCAAGCCCCAGACCCAGGTCAATATACACATCAGATCTTACCCACAAATCACGCTGTTGCCAATCCTTTAGAATCTAAAATCTAAAGGTTATTCATAAAAGGAAAAAGATAGAGATGAGAGCTAGAATTGGTTAAATGGAATCAATTACATACAGTAATGGCAAAGTTCTTAGTTCAGGCTTGTAGCAGTGATGGAGTAAACTGCAGGTTCAAATCAAGTCTCTGGAAACATCCCCGCTGGGATGGGTCATCAGTCCTTTGTGCAGAGCTTCAGCTTTGTAGCAAAGTCCCTCCAGAGGTAAGAAGCAGGATTGAAGACAAAATGGAGATGAGGCCTCAGCCTTATATAGGCTTTTCCAGGTGTAAGGACACTTCTTTGTTCCTACTGTGGAAAGTTACAGCAAAATGGAGTCTGCAGTCACATGGGCCAGTTTCTGCACACCCTGCTGAGTCACAAGGCGTATCTGCCTCCTCTCAATGGGGTCAATTGTGTAGCTGATGGTCCTTAATGGGCCATCAAGCAGGCTAAGCAGAGCTAACACCAACTTGTCTGGGATCTTTCCCAGTAACACAGCACAAGTTTGAAATACAGACAGCATACAGCCAATATTCATAACTTCAACTACAAAATGATACGGACATACAGACAGCATAATCATAACCAGTAACCTGTAACCTGGTCTTAGACACCGTATATGACCCCCTTTACATAGGATTTGGTGCCACTTCAGGACCTTGGTTGCAACCCATGTTCTATATGGTCCCAGTTTATATCAATAACGTCACAGTGGCACCAGACTCCTCCCTGTTTTTGTGGCTACAGACTAACATGGCTACCCCATGATACTTGGCAACCTCGGAGCAAACTCTTAGGAACTGGGGCACAAACCCCAAACTGGCTGTGAGTTCTGTACTTCGATTTCACCAACCATCAAGTGTAAACCCTTCAGCCTTACCATGGAGTCCCAGACAGTTCCTTTGGGTGCTCCAATCTGTCTTGCCACCCAGGGGAGCCTGCCTTTCTGATAGACGGTCCCCTGCACCAAGAATCAGAGCAATATTCAGGTTACTGCCAGTCCCAAAGGACTAGTCAATTACTCCAGGTCAGTTGCACCTTAGATCTCACACCAAAGACAAGGCTTGTTGCCAATCTTATAATAAGCTACCTAAAGATGGGAAAGGAAACCCAAGGGTTATGTAGCAGCTTACAGCAGGTAACCATAGATACACAAATGAGTTCCAGGCTTAAGTTTCACAAAGTACTAGAAGTTTCTGTAATACGCAAGCTCTGTACGTCCTTCAGGGTTAACCCAGGCTAAGCACTGGGGATCTCTTGCTTATGCCTACAAACATCTTGTCCCCCCCAGAGTCCAAGCATCATAGAGATACATACCAGGTCCTTTTAGCTTGGAGTTTTTGTCCCCTTCCTGCCATGTGCTCTGAGCTGCAAACTCAGCTGATGGGAGGAGTCCACTTCCTGACTCCTCTCCACTGGAAGGAGAGCAGAACGACAAAAGACTTTTGTCCTCTTGATGTTGGAGTGTTGGGAAATTCCCATCCCACAACAGTCCATCTTGTATTGATGGACCTTTCCTGCTGGGCAAGGCGTGACACCTTCTGCTGGAGCTCAGCCCTTCCCACGAGTTAATGTCTCTCTCCTGGCTGGTGATTTACAGTCTCTGAGGCTCACAACATAACTGCTCAAATATTGCCATACAATACGGGACACAGATGTTACAGGTGGGCTTAATCTCGGCAGCTACTCACAACCCGCCATCAAGGTTAAACAATCAACACAGTCTTGCAATTCTAATACCGAGCTTGTCGCTGTTCAGCTGAGACAAGGGGACCTGGCATGAGCTGGCACCTGGCCTGCCAGCATCCCGTCTTTATCAACCCAACTTCTCACCTGAACACACTTGGGCTCTGATGATCTAAGCAAGCCCCTGCCTCCCATCCTCGGGACCTGCCAGAGACAATGCCCTGCTGCCCTGGGTGGGGGCCAGGACCCAAACCCTACAGGGTTCCAGGGATCACACTTGCGCCAGGTCACACCAGGAGTCAGCAGGTTGTGTGTGTCGTAGAACAAGCCCCATGCAGCATGGGGCACGGGTCACTGGCTGGGGTGAACTACAGTCAAAGGTGGATTCTCTGTAGCTTGAAGTCAATGAATGAAGATTTGGGGAGCTCAGTGACTCAGCCCAGGGGAGCCCAGTGAGGAGCAGGGGTTGAGGGGCTGACTAGATGGTCCCTGCTGACCTGAGAGTCTGTGAGAAGCTGCGTGAGGCACCAGCCAGGGCCCATAGCCCATGGGGGCCGTGCCATGCTGGGGCTTGTAGCCAATGGGGGCCGTGCTACACTGGGGCCCGTAGCCCATGGGGGCTGTGCCGTGTGGCCCATGGGGGCCTTGCTATGCTGGGGCCTGTAGCCCATGGGGGCTGTGCCGCGCTGGAGCCTGTAGCTTGTGGGGGCCATGCCATGCCGTGCCCAGGGGGCCATGCCGCGCTGGGGCCTGTAGCTCGTGGGGGCCG
>NC_133769.1:365977-368384 GCF_003597395.2 Chelonoidis abingdonii
GGCAACCACCCCCTGGGGACCCCTGGCAACCACCCCCCAGGGAACACCCCAGCAACCGCCCCCCAGAGAACCCCCCAGCAACCACCCTCTGGGGACCCCCGGCAACCATCCGTGGGGATCCCCCAGCAACCACCCCCAGGGAACCCCCCAGCAACCACCCCCTGGGGACCCTCGGCAACCACCCATGGGGATCCCCCGGCAACTGCCCCCTGGGGACTCCTGGCAACTACCCCCCCAGGGAACCCCCCAGCAACCGCCCCCTGGGGAACCCTGGCAACCCCCCCGCCCCGGGATCCCCCTGGCAATCGCCCCCGGGGAAACACCCCTGGCAACCCCCTGTGGGAATCCCCCGGCAACTGCCCCCTTGGGACCCCAGCAACCACCCATGGGGATCCCCCGGCAACCACCCCCCAGGCAACCCCCCAGCAACCACCCCCTTGGAACCCACGGAAATCCCCCATGGGGATCCCCTGGCAACTGCCCCCTGGGGATCCCCCTGGCAACCCCCTGTGGGGATCCCCCGGCAACCACCCCCTGGGGACTCCCGGCACCCCCCGTGGGGATCCCCCAGCAACTGCCCCCTGGGGACTCCTGGCAACTACCCCCCAGGGAACCCCCCAGCAACCACCCCCTGGGGACCCCCAGCAACCACCCATGGGGATCCCCCGGCAACTGCTCCTTGGGGACCCCCCGGCAATCACCCGTGGGGATCCCCCAGCAACCGCCCCCTGGGGAAACACCCCTGCCAACCCCCTGTGGGAATCCCCCGGCAACTGCCCCTTGGGCACCCCTGGCAACCGCCCCCCCGGGGAACCCCCCAGCAACTGCCCCCTGGGGACCTCTGGCAACGCCCAATGGGGATCCCCCTGGCAACCACTCCCTGGGGACCCCCGGCAACCATCCCTCCAGGGAACCCCCCAGCAACCGCCCCCTGGGGACCCTTGGCAACCACCCCCTGGGGACCCCTGGCAACTACCCCCTGGGGAACCCTGTGCCAACGCCCTGTAGGAACCCCCGGCAACCCTCCTGGGGACCCCCGGGAACCCCCCTGGCAACCGCCCCCTGGGGAATCCTGGCAACCACCCCCTGGGGACCCCTCCAGCAACTGCCCCCTGGGGACCTCTGGCAACGGATCCCTGGGGACCCCTGGCAACTGCCCCCTGGGGACCTCCTGGCAACCATCCCCTGGGGATCCCCCCAGCAACCACCCCCCAGGGTCCCCCAGGCAGCTGCCCGCTGGGAATCCCCCCTGGCAATCTCCCCCAGTCATCCCCCCCCGGAAAACATCCCCCCAGGTCCCCCTGGGCACGGCACAGCCCCCACGGGCTACAGGCCCTGGTGCGGCATGGCCCCCACGGGCTACAGCGGCACAGGCCCCATGGGCTACAGGCCTCAGCGCGGCACAGCCCCCACGGGATACCTCTGGTGTAGGGGCCAGCCTGGCCTGAAGCCATGGCTGCGTCCCCTGGCTCCAGGTCGGGCTGGCCCCTGCGCCAGAGGTCCCCTGGGGATCCCCCATCCAGCAGCAGCCCCTTGGAGACCCCCCACCTGGCAACTGCCACCAGGGGTTCCCCCCTGGCAACTGCCCAAGGGACCCTCCACCTGGCAACCATCTCCCAGGGAGCCCCCACCTGACAACTGCCCCCCAGAGACCCCTTGCATGGCAATCACCCTCTGGGGGACCACCCCTCCAGCAACCCCCCCGCCCCGCGGAGTCCCCACCTGGCAACTGCCCTGGGAACCCCCCGGCCAGCAACCACCACCTGGGAACTCCCCACCAGGCAACAGCCCCTGGGAACCCCACCTGGGAACAGCATGGCAACCACCACTGGGGCCCACCCCACATGGCAATCACCCCTGACTCCAGGGTCCTGTCCAATAACTGCCCCCCCCCAGGGATCTCCCGGGCAACCACACTGCAACTGTTGCCAGGGCCTGCCCCACCTAGCAACAGCCCCCACCGCGTACCATCTAGCAATCGGACAGCAACCACCCCTTGGGGACCACCACACCCAGCAACCAGCCCCCACTTAGGACCTACCCCCCAGGAACCTCCTGCCTGGCAACCGCCTGGCACCAACCCATGGGGATCTGCCACCCACCCAGCATCTGCCCCTCAGGGAGCCCCCCTGTCCAGTAATCATCTGGAAACCACCCCTCCCAGGGACCTTCCCACGCCAGCAACCACCTCCCTGGCACTCTCCTGCCCAGCAATCCCTGCCCTGGGAATCCCCCCATGAGAGACCCCTCCCTGACAACCCTTGCCCAGGAACCCCCACCGGGCACCCTCACCCAGGGTCCTCCCACCCACTAGAGGCCCTTCCACCTCCCAAGCCCTCACCCCACAGGGACCACTCACTCAGGGGACCCTAACCCTGAGGTCAGCCTTCCAGGGGGTACTCTCTGC
>NC_133769.1:371482-397807 GCF_003597395.2 Chelonoidis abingdonii
CCCGCCACTCCCAAGAACGTGCCCCACAGTTCCCTCACTGCTATCACACCATGGGTCCCCCCTGCTCCACACCCCTAGCACTTTGCCTTCACAGCCTGCCCGGCCTATAGCCATCCTGCCCCTGCAGCTGCCCCAGGGGCTCCCCCACTGCCTCCGCACCCCACTGTCCCCAGGGGTCTCCCGTTTCCCCCCGGCTTGCGCTCCTCATTTCACCCACTTCACTGACTGCTGGACCCCTCCCCACAAGCTCCCGCCAGTGTGTGCTCCCCAGGCATTGCTCCTCCCTGCTTGTCCGTTTCTGGCCTAGTGGTCGGAGCAGGACCCAGTGGGGGGCAGGTGGGTTGGCCAGGGATTAGGGTCCTGGGGCTGGAGCAGGAGCTAGCCCAGAGGTGGAGCTGGCTCAGGCTAGCAGGAGGCCCTGTGGCTGCCAGCAGATGGGCTGGGAGGCAAAGCAGGTGGAGGCCAGGCACCCTCAGATGAGGGGTGTCTCTTGGGGGGCCTGGCTGTTTTGTGGAGCCTGGGAGGGGCATGTCATTCCCCCATTTTTCATCCTGCCTCCCTGGATCCACTGCCCAGAGATTCGATTTGCTGTGGGGTTATATCTCACTTCCTGTCCCAAACTGCCACGTCCCGCCCCAGAGGTGGGTGCATATCAGCAGTGGGTGAAGTGATCCTAGTGTGTACAGGCTGGCAGGTGCTTTGAGATCATTTGGGCTCTGGAACAAGCCCCTTGCCACGGTCCCCTGGCCAGAAAGCACTGGCTAGGGAGAAGGGGTAGTAACGGTGCTCTGGTGCCAGGCTCTTACCCCGCCTCCCTGCCCCGCCCTGTGCAGCTCAGATGCGCACGCTGAAGGATGAGTTCAGCTCCCTGCAGGAGACGAAGGCGTTGGAGCTGGAGCAGGTGGAGCGGGAGCTGCAGGAGGCCAACGAAGAGATCCACGGCCTGCGGCTGGAGGCGGAGGAGGTGGCGGCCATCCATGAGAACGAGATCGCTGCCCTGCAGGAGCAGCTGTGCCGGCTGCGAGCTGAGCTGCAGCGCGTCCAGCAGGTCCGAGAGGAGTACGAGACGGAGATCACCACCCTGCGCGCCGAGATCACGATGAAGGGCAGTGGCCAGGCCTGGGCTGAGGGCCGTGCTGACGAGGTGACTATGCTCCAAGGTATTGCCTCTGGGATCCTCGCTCCGCTGTGGGATGGGCTCAGCAGGGGGCGCTCTCCCCTGGCAGTCAGTGCTGGTCCCAATGCCCTAGTGAAGCACTAGGGGGCGCTAGGCTGCAGGGAGTTGCAAGGAAGCTCAGCAGGGGGTGCTGTACCCTGGCAGTCAGTGCAGACCCTAATACTCCAGCGTGGCACTAGGGGGCTGTCACAGATGCCCAGGCTCGGGGCTCTGGCACTGCTCTCGGGGGCCCCACAGACCCTGGGGCAGTGTGGCATTCCTCAGGGTGCGCTCTCCCCAGCGCAAGTCCCCTTGGCTACAGTGCCTCCTGGGACTGACCTTGGAGCATTCAGTCCCCCTCTTCCACACTCCCCACAGTGAGTCCACCTGGCTGGGATGCCTGGGGCAGCCTCACCCCTCCCCCCCCCCCCCCCCACGATGGGGCCCTGCACCCACACTCCGCAGCCAGCAGTGACTCCCAGCCAGCCAGCGTGGGACACAGGAGGGTTATTAGTGGTCAGGAACAGCATAGAACAGAGCTTTGCGCAGAAAGCAGGAACCTGCAGCAAAGTCCATCTTGGGAGCAGATCCAGAGCCCTGGGCCCTCCCTGAGTCCCAAACCCGGAGACTGACTAGCCTCCAGCAGCCCAGCCTCAGTCATGCCCCATTGCCCCTCCTCCTTCCTTGGTCTCTTTTCGGGCAAGCCAGGCACCTGGCCTCCACCTCTCTGTTCTCCAACACCTCCGGCTGGCTCCTGCAGAGGATGGGCCCCGGCCCTGCCTTCTAGGGATCTCTGCAACAATCACCCCACTTGTCCCACCACCTAGCCCTAGAAATTTGTGAAACACACCGGGGAAACTGAGGCACACTGTATTCATACAAAACATTAAGAACATTCCCACTTTGTCCCAGGCACTCTGCTGTAGGGCGTTGGGCAGGGCTACACCAGGGGGCGCTCTGGCCTCACAGTCAGTGCTGACCCCAATGCTCGAGCACAGCACTAGGGGACGCTGTGCTGCAGGGGGCGGGGTGGGTAGGAACCCCCAGGCCCAAGGCCAAGCCAGACGCAGCCCCGGACACTGCGGGCTGGTGCCATCGGAATGGAATGGGTGCATGGAAAGCAGCCCCCGGAAGTTGTGGAAGTCGTGGTCATTGGGGGCACTGGGGTGTGTGGGTCTCCTGCAGAGAAGGATCTCCTGTGAGCTGGGGGTACTGTGGGGGTGCAGGTCTCCTGTGAGGCAGAGGCTGTGGGGGCAGGTTTCTTCTGTGAGGTGCGGGTACTGTGGGGGTGAAGGTCTCCTGCGAGGTGGGGATATTGTGGGGGCAGGGTTCTCCTGTAAGGCAGGGGCTGTGGGGGCAGGGGTCTCCTGTAAGGCGGGGGCTGTGGGGGCAGGGGTCTCCTGTGAGGTGGGGGTACTGTGCTGTATGGGTCTCCTGTGAGGCAGGGGCTGTGGGGGCAGGGTTCTCCTGCGAGGTGGGGGCCGCGTCCCATTGCAGCCTGTGTGTTTCCAGAGGAGCTGCTGACCCTGCGGGAGCAGTACCGGGACCTGATGGAGGAGTACCAGACGCTGCAAGAGAGCAACAAGATCATGGTGCACCAGCTCGAGAACCTGGAAGCCCAGAAGTACAGGTAATGGGGCTGGAAGGGGCGGCAGGGTGGGGCAGGCCGGGGGCCCAGCTTCAGACCCCACAGGCGGCTGGGCTCAGGACCTGCCTCCTGTTCCCCACGGCAGCTGGGGCTTGAACCAGAATCCTCAGGGGATGTGTGAGCAGGTGGGCAGGCCCATGGCTGGGCCGGGCTTGACTGGGCTGGGCCGGGCCAGGTGCCTCCCCCCATGGGGTGTCCGGGGCTGCGTCTGGGCGGCCAGGAGCGGCTCTGCAGTCTCTGCTCGGGGCCATGGGCTCTCTTGGCAGATCCAGGAGCAGGTCAGAAGACTCTCGCAAGTCGACGGAGTCGGACGTTACCCATCCCCCGGTGCGCCGGACCCTCTCTCCCCGGCGCGCCAGCCCCCGCCTGAGCGGCAGCGTCTCCTTCAAGACGGTGGACGACACGAGAACCATCAGCGCCCCCAACTGCAAGAAGGAACCCCTGAGCCAGGCCGAGGAGTCCGACACTGAGCTGAGCCTGCGCTTCCAGCTGCAGAGCGAGGAGGAGAAGGTGCATCTGACCCAGAGCAAGGTACACCCATCCTGGCCCTGCCCGGGCGGGGCACTGCAGGGCAGGGGGGAGTGACTCCCCAGGGGCTCCCCCAGGCCTTGACCCCTCTGGATGGGCAGCTGCTCATGCCCCTCTCCCTGCCCCTGCAGTGTGACAACATGCAGACCGAGCTGCGGGAGCTGCAGCGGCAGTACCAGGTCATCCAGCAGGAGCGCCAGCAGCTGCAGGAGGAGCTGAGGCTGTGCCGGGCGGAAATCCAGAGACTCAAAGGCACCATGCCCGCTGACGGGCGGGTAGGTGTGCCCCAGGGGTGCCGCATGGCCATGGGCAGGGGCATTGCCGGCGACAGGCGTGGGTAGTGATGGTGCCACACTGCCGTGGGGGGAGCCCCATGGGTGCTGACTGTGCCATGCTCCCACAAGGGATGGGGCTTGTGGGTGACGGCTGTGTCAAGCTGCCGCCTCCTGGGTGCCCACCACTTTCCCACAGATCCCATTCTTGGCTGGACCCACTGAGGCAGAGGGGGGCGCTGCTCCAGGGAGGCAGTGGGGGACCTGAGCGGGGGCGTGTAGGGGTCGCAGCCAGCGGCGTGCAGGAAGCGGTGCCCAGTGCTGGGGGAGGTACCAGCTGGGCACAAGAGCTGCCTGGACCCAGACAGTGACGGTTTGAGCCCGGGGCTGGTCAGTAGCCGCTGGAGCTGGGGCTCGTCCAGACGTGCTGGCAGGTCCTGGTGCAGACGGGGCCTTGGACACTCCGCCAGGGAGCCCCCGCCCTGGCCCAGCCTGACCCACGACCCCACCCCCACGTCTCTTCCCATGGCTCAGCCCCCCAGGAGAAGACGCTCCCTCCCCAGCTCCGTGAGCCCCAAGTGGCCTGGCTCCCCACAGCCCACTGGGGCAGGGCTAGGGAGACCCCGAAAAGAGGCCGAGCAGCCTGCGATTTAATCTCTATTTTCTCTCCCTTCTCATCTCCATCTCCCCCCACCCTCCGGCCTGTGGCTGCCGCCCCATTCCATTCCCCGCTCTCCCCCATAGAGCTGCCCCACCCCCGACGCCCCCGTGATCTCCCTCCCCCTCATAGGACTGGTTGTTATAGTGGCTCTGCTCTGGTGCTGGTGGGCCGAGACCTCTTCCTAATGCCGCTCAGGTACTGGTATCTCCCCTTGCCCTCGGCCTGGCCCAGGACCCTGCTTGGCTCTCCCCGTGCATGGCAGGCTGCTCCCGCGCCCTCGGCTGCTTTGGGGGCTCCAGCACCTGCCCTGTGACCCCTGCCCCCCGCCTCGCCTCTCCCCTCTGCTCTCCATCTCCCCAGGCGCTTGCTCCAGGCTGAGTGGTGAGCAAGGGCAGATTCCCTCCCCCAGGCCCGCTTGGCCCCAGGGCTGCCAGCCAGGGACAGGGCTGGGGAGGGGCACGATCTCTTGGGAAAGGAGCTGGTCAGATAACCCTAAAGACATGGCACCTCGTCCCCACCGCTGAGGGCAATAGGTGCCTCTGTGGGAGCCCCGGGCACTGCCCCTGTGTAGGGGTGCGTGGTGCTGGGGCAACCAACTACCTTCCCTTGCTGCCACCCCAGGCCCTTCCTGCCCCTCTGAGCCCAGAGGCAGGGCCTGTGCCCCAGATGGCCAGCAGGGGGCACTGTGCACTGGCTGAGGATTCAAGGGGCATTAGTAATGAGGTGTGATGCCCGGTCGGCCAGAGCAGATTAGACGGGCTGCAGCCCTGGGGAGAGGCTTTGGGATCCCCGGGCAAAGCCCTCTGAGTGCCCATTGCGGGGAGAGGAGCGCAGCATGAGCCCCCTTGCTAAGCAGACAGCCCCCCGCATGCCTCAGACCCCTCACCATCCCACCACCCCCTCACAGCATCCCCCAGCCGCCCATGCTTTCTTCCCAGGACACATCCCACAATCCCTTGTGGCCGCCAAGGCTCATGGGACAGCGTTTGGCCCCCAAAGGGTTGGGAACCAGCGGGCTGGGCTAGGTGAGGGGCGGGCGCCCCATCACTGGGGCCATGGGAAACAAGGCGGGGAGATGGGGGACCCCCTGGGTCTGATCCCAGGGTCACCCCAGAGAGGGGGAGCGCGAGGGACCCCATCTCTCCGTGCTTCCCCGGGGAAGGCTGCCACCCAGCTGTTAGCACTGACCTCCCCCCTCCATCTCCCCTCCACAGGTCCCGGCTGGGGGGCTGAAGCCCGTCATCCTCTTCGCAGTAGCTGCAGCCGTCTTGCTGCTGTACCCCTGTCTGAAGCGGTCCTGTGCCAGCGCCGTGCCAGCCTGAGGAGTGCCACACCCGGGCCGTGCCACGCACACATACACCCCGCCCCCCACGGCCTGCTGCCACTGGGAAGGCTGGAGACCTTTGCTCCAGCCCCCCACCGCCACACGGAGCTCACCCCCCTGCCCCTGGTCAGTCACACCATGGCAGCATCTGCCCCCACGTTACTGTCTCTCTCTTTCCTTCGGGGCTCAGGGTCAGGGACGCCACATCTGTGGGGCAGGGAAGGGCGACTCGAGGATGCTGCTCTGGGGGTTGTGTGGATGTGGGAGGGGGTTGGGATAGGGAGGGGGTGGGAGAGTGAGGGGCTCCCTGGAAAGCAGCCTCAGCCAGCCCTGGGGCCCCCGGCTCTGGGCTGGCTCCAGTCCCATTGGATCGTAACACCAGCTAGTGCGGGGGGGCACGAGGGGTCCCTGCCAGCGACTCCCCAAACGGAACCTGGTCTGGTGGAGTCCCAGCCCCCGCCCTGCCCCACACTGCCCCCCTCCATCCCAACTCACGCCCTGCCCCACACTACTCCCTCCATCACAGCCCCCACACTGCCTCCTCCATCCCAGCTCCTACCCTGCCCACGCTGCCCCCCCTCCATCCCAGACCCCACACTGCCCCATCCCAGCCCCCGCCCTGCCCCACACTGCCCCCTCCGTCCCAACCCGTGCCCTGCCCCACACTACCCCCTTCCATCCCAGCCCCCACCCCGCCCTGCCCACACTGCCTCCCAAGTCTCAACCCCACACGCCCCTCCATCCCAGCCCACACACCCTGCCACACTGCACCCCTCATCACTGCCACATCTGCGCCCCATCCAGCCCTGCCCACGCCTCTCATACCAGCCCCTGCCACACTGCCTATTCCCCCTCCATCGCCAGCCCCCACATGGGGGCGAACTGCCCCATTCCATCCCAGCCCCTGCCTTGACCTACGCTTCCCCCCTCCATCCCAGCCCCCTCCCTGCCCCACACTACCCCCCCATCCCAGCCCTCACACTGCCCCCTCCATCTCAGCCCCTGCCCTGCCCCACACTGCCCCCTCCATACCAGTCCAAGCCCTGACCCACACTGCCCCCTCCATCCCAGCTCCAGCCCTGACCCGCACTGCCCCCCTCCATCTCAGACCCTTCCTTAACCCACCCTGCCCCTCCTCCATCCCAGCCTCCGCCCTGACCCACACTGCCCCCTCCATCCCAGCCCTCACTCTGACTCACACTGCCGCCCTCCATCCCAGCCCCCACCCTGCCATGGGGGCACTGGGATCCCAAGGGAGCCCCAGCCAGGGCTCTGGTCCGGTCCCTGCTGATTGGCTCCATGTCCGGCGCTAGTCTGGGTCCCAGCCACGCTGGCTCTCGGTGCCCCCCTGTGGCCACTGCCGTGGAGCATTGTTACCTAGGCCGTGGCAGGATGCGCCTTGGCTGGGGTAGGGAGGATGGGCACCCGCCTGCCACCACCCTTCTGCCAGGGACCAGGCAGACACCACCCCGCACCTCCACTGTAGCCCAGCCATTCCGAACCGCGCCCACCTCTTCCTCCCCTCTCCGGAGCACGTCGGCTCCTCTCCCAGTCGGCCAGAGGAGGGCGCTGGAGACCAATACCCAGTGCTCCCCACTCCCCGCCCCACCCACCAGAACCTGGCGCGCCCGCCCTGGCGCTTGACGTGATCCGCTGCAATAACTGAAACCCAAGGTGGTCACGTGGTGCTTGAAGCAGTGGGAAGCCTGGGCCAGCGGGTTTAGCTGGCAATATTTAACATCCATGCCCGGGACGGTTTGACTCTCTCAGTGCCACTTGGCAGGGAAGGCCCAGGGGCCGGACAGTCCCTGGAGAGGGAGATTTAGTTCTTTTTAAAGGGGGATTCCCCATGGTTTCCCCGACTCCACCCGGGCATTGCCTCTTGCTGTCACCCCTTCGCCCGAGGGCCCCGGCTGCAAACCTTCCCCCGTAACGTCAGCTCAGCATTAGCAACCCCCTTCTGCCCTGGGTGTGCAAGCCGTGGGTGCTGGCCCCAGGCCTGGGTGGGTGGTGTCTGCATACTCACTGGTGTCAAGACGGCTCATGACCGGTTGGCGCAGGGCGGGGCCCATGAACAGAAAGGGGCTTTCGTGGGGGGGTCAAAACGGCCCGAGGCTTGGGCTGGTGGGACCCGGGCCGTGACACCTTTCCCTGGGCATGTATTCCTGAAGCGCCTGCATGGGGGCTGCCCTGGCCCCCTGGCCCCTGCAGCTGGCTCCTGTTCTGTCCCTGCCCAGCCTGCGTCCCTGCTCTCATACTGGAGCCGTGGCTGCCCCCCGACTCACGCGCTCGGGGGCTCCCCCTCTTTGTGGTTGTTGAATGTTGTAACTTGGTAAAAGAACTTTATAAATCCACGGAGCCTGGGTCTGTCCTAGACGTTGCCTCGTGCTGGGCGGGGCTGAGCCAGCCTCACAGGCTGCGCCCGGGGTACAGTGAGAACCCGGCCCAGGGACCCCAAAGGGGGCTAGGAGACAAGCCCTCAGGGGAGCCGAAGCACTGGGCCAGGATCCTGCTCTGGGGAAATGTCCCCCCGACTGCAAGCGTGGGCCCCGACTAGAACGGCCCGGACGCCGTGTAAAGCCTTGGCCACGAAGGACCTCCTGGCTGAGGGCTGTGGGGGATGCGCAGGGGTGCTCTCCTCGGGGGCTGGCCAGTGGCGATGGAGAGAACCCCAGCCTGGAGTAATGGGGCTCCGGTTCCTCTCCGGAGCCAGGGGCCAGAGCGCCCCCCAGCTGCTCTCCTCAGCTCCAGGCTTCTAGCCCAGCCTGTCCTTGGTCAGGCCCCTCCTGAGCAGGCTCAGGGTCGCACCTGGACCAGTTTGCCCCCCAGGCACCGTAAGAGCTTTGAGCACAGCCCCCCTTGCCGCAGGCACTGCAGGGAGCACCCGGCCCGCAGCCCATGGGGGCTCAGGGAGGCAAGCCAGGCAGGGGTCTGGGGATCGGGGCTGTCTGGGCCAGGTCAGCTGGGCTGTCAAGTGCTGGCATGAGTCTAGGGTCTCTATTCCCCCCCTCCACGGCTGGAGGCTGCTCAGTGGGCCCCCGCTGGAGCTGCAGATGCAGGGGGTGGGTGGCTGGTGAAATGCCCCTTGCAAGCCCGAACCCCCCTCCCCTGAGCTCTGACCCACACCGCCCCTCTGGCCTGGCACCCGTGCCGAGCACACGGTGTTCTCTGCTGGCTGGCGGGGAGCGGCTCACTCCCCCCAGGCCGCGCCAGCCAGGTGCTTCGGGCCAGTGCTCAGCTGCTATATTGAGCTGCGAGGTCAGGCACAGTGTGTGACTGTCTGATGGTGCCAGGCTCCTGGGGGCTGGGACCCTCTGACTCAGTGGCCGGGGGGCTGAGTGTGTTTGAGGGAGGGGCCTTGTGTGGCAGATCGGCCCCAGCAGAGCTGTCTGCTCCAGGGCCCCCCCAGAACTAGAGGGTCCAGGCTGCGCTGCCCTTCCTGGTCAGCCCCAGCGCTCGGCAGGCAGCCCCGGCTAGAGGTGCCCAGTGAGGCTCCGGGGTCTCAGCCAGCCCCTAAATCACATTGGCAGAGCCCCTGCCCCACTGCTAGAACCCACCCAGTGCCCCCACTGGCCCAGGGCTCCCCTCCCCTACTGGCCCCCACTCCCCTCCCAGCCTCCTGCTGCCCCGTGCTGTGGGAATCACATCACGCCAGGGACTCCCGTGTCCCGGCTTGACCAAGAGCGGCTGTGCGGTGGCTGGATCCCATCTGCAGGGCCCTGTGGGGGGATTTCGGAGAACAGGGGGGCTCTGTGACCCAGCTGATGGAGGCCAAGCGAGAGCCGGTGGCTGGGTGCTAAGGCAAGGTGGATGCTGGCCCCACGGTGCTACCTGTGGCCAGGGTGGTGACCGACGCTGGGAACAGCTCACGTTGAGCAGAAGGTCCCACCTGAGCCTCTCTGGCGAGGACCCAGCAGGGACCCTCCCCACATGTCAGGGGGGAGCAGCCAGGAGCCCGTCCAGGCTGGTGGGACAAAGGGGGCTGCATGGATGGAGAGGGGCTGCATGGACGGAGAGAGGCGATGCCAGAGGCCCCCCCCCCCCCAGTGAGCTGGGGGCTGGAGCAGGCCAACTCCGGGAAGCACCTGGGCAACTGGTGGAGCAGAACCCCAGGTGCCCCCCACAGGAGCGAGCCCAGCAGCAGCAAGAGCCACATCCTGCGTGTGGGGGGGTCAGTCCTGGGGGGTGGAGCCGGGGGAAGGCTGAGGGCACATGCACACACACAGCAGGCAGCCTACACACCCAGAGCACACACACACACAGAGCACGCACGCACAGCATACACAGCACACACCCAGAGCACGCACAGCACGCACACACCCAGAGCACGCACACACCCAGCACGCACAGACCCAGAGCACGCACACACAGCACGCACACACAGCATACACAGCACACACCCAGAGCACGCACACACCCAGAGCACACACAGCACGCACACACCCAGAGCACACACACACCCAGCACGCACGCACGGGATACACAGCACACACCCAGCACGCACACACCCAGAGCACGCACACACCCAGAGCACACACAGCATACACAGCACACACACAGAGCACGCACACACCCAGCACGCACAGCATACACAGCACACACACAGAGCACGCACACACCCAGCACGCACAGCATACACAGCACACACACAGAGCACGCACACACCTGCGCACGCACAGGATACACAGCACACACCCGGAGCACGCACACACCCGGAGCACGCACAGCATACACAGCACACATCCAGAGCACGCACACACCCAGAGCACGCACACACCCAGCATGCACGCACAGCATACACAGCACACACACAGACCCAGAGCACGCACACACCCAGCACACACCCAGCACGCACAGCATACACAGCACACACCCAGCATGCATGCACACAGCACGCACACCCAGCTCACACACATACACACACACGACAGGCACACACCCAGCACATAACACCCCCCCCCTCAGTTTTTCTCCACTTTCAAACTGGCCTCCCCCCGCACACACACATCATCCTATACCACTGCCCTGGCACCTGCAGCCTTCTTCCCACTTCCCACACCTCATCCTCAGTGCCATGGGGCCGAGAGCTGCCGGTCAGGATTGGGCCCCCGGCCCTTGAAGGGCCTGAGTGTCGCCAGCAGTGGGGCTAGCAGGGCGCTCCGGGGCCGGCAGGGAGGTGACATGGGGAAGGCTGGAGCTGGAGGACCAAGTATCATCTAGCTGATCCCTGGCAGGTGTTTGTCCAACCTGCTCTGAAAAATCTCCGATGATGGAGATTCCTCAACCTCCCTCGGCAATTTACTCCAGTGCTTAACCACCCTGACAGTGAGGACGTTTTTCCTCCTGTCCCACCTAAACCTCCCTTGCTGCAACTTAAGCCCATTGCTTCTCCTGTCCTCGGAGGTTAAGAACAATTTTTTTCCCTCCTCCTTGAAGAAACTTTTATGTACTTGAAAAACTGTTCTCATGTCCCCGCTCAGTCTACTCTTCTCCAAACTAAACAAACCCAACGTTTCCAATCTCCCCTCCAAGCTCATGTTTTCTAGGCCTTTCATCATTTTTGTTGTTCTTCTCTGGACGCTCTCCAATTTGTCCACATCCTTCCTGAAATGTGGCTCCCAGACCTGGACACAACGCTCCAGCTGAGGCCCTATCAGCGCGCAGTAGAGCGGAAGAATCACTTCTCGTGTCTTGCTCACAACACCGCTGCTGATACAGCCCTGAATGAAGTTTGCCTTTTTTGCAAGGGTTACACTGACTCATATTTCGCTCACGATCCCCTCTGACTTTCCGCAGGGCTCCCCCCTAGGCCGTCATGGCCCGGTCTTTGTGCACAACTGATTGTTCCTTCCCCTGGGGAGCACTTGCCATTTGTCCTTATTGAATTTCAGCCTCTTTACTTCAGACCAGTTCTCCAGTTTGCCCAGCTCTTTTTGAATTTTAATCTTCTTCTCCAAAGCATCTGCAACCCCTCCCGGCTTGGTATCCTCTGTAAGTGGCTCTGTCTGCTATTATCTAACCATCGATGAAGATATTAACCCAAACTGGCCCCAGAACAGATCCCTGCGGGACCCCACTCGATACGTCCTTCCAGGTTCACTATGAACCTCTGAGAACCACTCGCTGGGGATGGTTTTCCAACAGCTCTGCCCCCGCTTTAGAGAAGCGCCAGCACGATAGGGTTTCCCTAGTTTGTTTGGGAGGTCCCAGAGCCAGCATCAGAAGCCGTTCTGAAGTCAAGCTATACCCCATCTCTCTCCCCATACGCCCCCCTCTGCACACACACACCCCCATAGTGGTGCATTAAAACTGCTCTTTGCACTGCCTGCGTTGTGACTGTCCCCAGTGCCTGGCGTGAGTGTGCAAAGGGCGCGGAGTATTTCTGGCTGCTGAGGCTGGGCCCGCTCTGACTCGGCCCTTTATTAATAGCGGCCCCGGCTTGGGTTCCCGCTGCTCTGGTCAGTCAGGCATCCCAGGCGGGCGGCTGTAGAGATGCTCACACCTCCCCCGCCCCCCCCCCCCGAGCATGGAGCTCCCCTTCCCTGAGGCCCTGCACTGGACTCTCCCTGATGAGCCCAATGCTGGGACTGCAGCCTGGAGATAACGGTTGGTGGGGGGTGGGGAGGAGTTAGCTGGGGCTTGGATCCACTGGGCCCATTCCAGCCTCCTGGTACCTCCCTGCCCAGGCCCCTCCCCAACACCATCCCCCTTCCCCCTTCCCCCGATAGCTAGTCCTGGAGGGGGGCAGTCAGGCCAAGCCCACCACTGTACAGAGGGAGAAACTGAGGCACAGTACAGCGGAGGTGATCAGCCAGCAAACCAGGAATGGGATCCAGGAGTCCTGGCCACTGATCCCCTGCTTAGTCCACTAGCCCATGTGGCCTCTCTCACTAGCCACCACACTGTGCCTTGTTCTGGGGGCAGGTGGTGAAAAGATGTAGGATGATTGCAGAGGGCCCAGAGCAGAGCCACAGAAGTGAGTCAAGGCTGGAGAAAATCGGTGTCAGTAAGCGGCTGAAGGGACCTCGTGGGTCCGGCTCACCCAAAGGAGAGCAGGTGGTGATTGGATTACCGGGCCGGAGGCCATCCATGGGGAGAAACTCCCAGGCACCCCTGGGCACTCTGAGCTGGTGGAGAAAGGTGGCATGAGAGCCCCGGCTGGATGCTGAAGCTGGACCAATTCAAAGCATAAACCGGGAACTGGGGGATTCACCATCTCGGGGAAGTTCCCTGGGCTTTGGGGCTCTGGGTCCTAACCTGACGCCGCACTCGGAAATACTGCCAGGCAGCCCCCCTTTCTCTGGTCTGGCTCCTATTGGGCCCCGGCTCCTCATCCCCACCCCATGGAGAGGACATGCCCAGGGTAGTGGGCGCAGAGCAAGCACAAGGCGCCATCTCTTGCGTGGAGCTGATCTGGGGAACTCCTTGCTGCAGGGGATGCTGCTGCTGGATAGCGTTCAGAGCTGGGCAGCCTATGATAAGGTCAAAGGTCAGGCTGATCGCTGCAGGGGTCTCCTCACTCTGTACCATGCTGGCCAGGGCTAGGCCCCTCCACAAGCAGCTGTCAGTGCCCTGTGCCAGGGCAGGATACAGGCTCCGTGGGTTGACGGCCTGCTTCAGTGCCACAGGGTGGGAGCCGTGGGTCTGGTGTGGCCTGGACACTCAGCCCCAGGGCCTACCTGGGAGGTAGCGTGTCTCTCACACAGGGGCAGGGGAGTGTTTGCCCCATGGCCATGGGCAGACGGTGCCCAGGTTCTCCAGCAGCTGCTTGGCCACTGGGTCTGATCCTTGCCTGCCCAGGGGGGCTCATCTCCCAGCCCCTGGCAGCCACCCAGCCTGCTCGGACCTGGGGCTGGCTGATGTGACACATGCCCTGCGAGCTGGGGGTGTCCCACTATCTGGGGGAGCTCTGGCCTCATGGCAAGGGGATCGGCTGGGCTGTCAGGCGCTCAGCTGTCTGCTCATTTGTTCCGGTTCTTTGCTCGGCTGGGTCGATGCAGCACCAGCCCGGGGGTCACCTTGGCTCTGAAAGACCAACAGGCCATCCCTGGCTCCAGCATCTGCCACTGAGGCGCTCAGTGCCCTTGGCAAGCGATCTGTTCCCCCAGCAAGGGCGGCCAGCGGGATGGGTCCCTGTATCGCAGCTGGGGAAACCAAGGCAGAGTGTGCGGGGGACTCACCCAGAGTTGAAGGGCAGAGTGGGGAATAGAACCCAGGCATCCTGACCCCCACCACCTCCCTGCTCTAACCACCAGACCCCAGTCCCCTCCACAAGCCAGGGACAGAACCCAGGAGTCCTGACTCCCAGCAACTGCTGCTCTAACCACTACACTTCACTGCCTCCTGCCCTCAAGCACTGTACAGAACCTGGATAGTTTCCTAATTCTATCCTACCCCATTCCCCCTAGCAACCCCCTGGGGGTGCCTGTAACCAGCCCCCAGCCAGCTCTGGGGCGGGGGTGGCAGAGCAGCCCCAGGCCCCTGCCATCATGGCACTGGGGGGCCCACTGACCTTTGCTGTAGCTGGGCGCACGCTGGCTCTCCATGGGCTGGAAGGTTCCAGGGGCTGGCGGGGACCTGGGAGATCAGAGGGGCTGGGTAATGAGACAGGGCCAGGGGATGATTCACAGCCTGGTCACAGGAGCCGCTTTAAACCCGAGCCGCTGTCTGAGTGAGAAACCGGAACCAACGGGGACACCTGACCCCTGCTGGCTGTCCTGCCCACAAGGCAGCGCAGGAGCTGATGTCTCATGGCTGGGCCCCCCACCCTTGCCCTGGGGAATGTTTGTTATCCCTGCTAATGGCCAGGTCTGTCCAGACCCCTGCTCAGCTCTTGGCCTGCGCTCCATCTTGTGGCAATGAGTTCCACAGGCCAACTCTGCCTTGTGTAAACAAGGCGTCATTTGCCCCCTCCTCTTCACTTCCTCTCCAAACTACGGCCTGGGCGTTTCCCTCTCCGGACCCCTGTCCCTGGACCCCACTCTCTTTGCAGCCCAGGGCGAACTCTTCCGGGCAGGGAGCATCGCGAACTCGGCGTGGTTACACAAGCAAACACAAGAGGTGAGGGTGGACTGGGCAGAGACATGAATGGCCGAGGGCAGAGGGAGGCAGGGCTGGGCAGCGGGAGTTGAGGAGCAGGAGGGGGCCCTGGGACCAGAAGCAGGGTGCAGGGCTGAGGCTGGGTGGGCAGCGAGGGAGGGCAGGGCTGCCATGCCAGGGGGCAGGGTGGTAGGCACGGATGGGGTGACGCGCTCATGGGCACGCGCTGGCAGCCGGGAGCTGGGCTGGGGCAGGAAAGGAACACAGGACCCTTGGTCATGGGAGACTCCTGGGTCACTCCAGTCCCATTGCGTGATCCCCTTCCCACATCTCCCCCCTCCAGCTGCAGGCCGGTTCATTCGTTGGGTTGGCCCCACAGGAGGCTGATCCATAGGGGGTGAGAACCCACCCTCCTGTGGCCAGTTTCAGCTCCCTCCTGGCCCGGTATTTGGTCCTGTGCCGCCTCTGTCCTTTAGCTTCACCAGCTCTCCCCATCCCTGGTGTTTCCCCCTGGCCCCGGCAGGTCCCCTCCCACTCTCCTGTCATGAGCCAGGCCCCCTCAGAGCCCCTGTGCGCCCCCACGCAGCCGGCGCTCCCGAACACGGCTAAGCGGCACTGCACACAGGATCCCTGGCGACGGCTGGCCGGTGCCTCGTCCCCCCAGCCCATCACCGCAGTGTCCAGTTTTACACAGTCTCTAGGGCGCAGCCGTGGTAAGGAACCAGCCGGAGCAGGAACGAACGGTCCCCAGGGCACCCCTGCTCCTAGGAGTTCACCCCGGGGCCGACGGGAGGAGCTGGGATAACATGGGGGGGGGGATTCAGACACTCCGTGTCCTTTGTCCCTTGAGGAAACACAGACTGATATTCTATCCACTCTGACTCAGGCCTGGCTGACCAGGCGGGTTATTTCTAGCCCGGAGAACTGGGTCGAATGCAATCTGCTGCCTCGGGAGCTGTGCTGCCAGCCAAGCCGGGGCGGGCCGAGCCGAGCGCCCGCCACACACCCGTGTCCTGTGCGCCAGGGACAGACCGCACCGCGGCACGTGGGCGGTGGCTCCCACTGGGCTCAAACTGGCGCGCGGGAAGAGAGGGGGAAGGGCAGGGCTGAAACGAGAGAAACCTGGGCCAAGCTCAGCGGTGCAGCTGGGGGAACCAGGCAGCGCGGTGCAATCACCACCCAGCAGCACTTCGGGGGAGTTCATGGCCACTGAGCACCCAAGCAGCTGGGATCCAACCCTCAGCAGCTGGCGGGGAGCAGACACGGGGGCACCTGGGGGCGTGGGGAGCGGGTTTAGAGGATGTGCTGGAATGCCGCGTGGGGCTGGGGAGTGGATGTGCCAGTGACATCCTGCCAGCATTCACCTGGGAACATGAGCCCAGGGCTACACCCATTGGGGGTGGGGGAGCCCCACCATGTGACTTGGGAACCCCCCAGCATCTGGGATCCCATGGCCAGCCTCAGAGCAAAGGGAACAGGCAGACACATTGTGGTGAACCTTGGCAGCAGGATCCTTGGTGGGCCGGGGCCATTCCCCCCTGGCAAAGTCGCTGGTTAACAACTCCTGCTTTTCCCAGGCAGCTGGACTTCCGGCCCCATGACCCCGCAAGGCCTGCTAGCAGGCGGGAGTGGCCCTGACTTCCCACACGGGGCCCTGAGAGAGGGGCCGGGCCCATGTGCCCATCAAGAACCCCAAAGCCTCGAGTTCCCCACATCCCAGGAGCAGCACAGGTGTTATTGGAGGGTTGCCAGGGGTCTAGGAGGTGCTCAGATGCCCCCTGCAACCCTAGGGGTTGGCCACCAGCTCCCGTGCCTCCCTCCCTCCCCAGGAAACAGAGTAGCAGCATGGCGTCCAGTCCCCTGTGCTGGGCTGCCCACCCTGTGCCAGTGGTGTGAGAGCTCTTTACCAGGCGTGGGAGCCGCTCACCAGGGGCGGGAGCTGTTTACCCAGCGCGGGAGCTGTTTACCCCCAGGCAGGAGCCGTTTACCAGGCCCATAGCTGTTTATCAGGTGTGGGAGCTGTTTACCCCCACGTGGGAGCCATTTACAAGGGGCGGGAGTGGGAGCTGTTCACCCCCCGTGGGAGCCATTTACCAGGGGCAGGAGTGAGAGCTGTTCACCCCCCGTGGGAGCCATTTACCAGGGGCAGGAGTGAGAGCTGTTTAACAGGTGTGGGAGCTGTTTACTGGGCCTGGGAGCTGTTTGCCCCGCTCGGGAGCCATTTACCAGGGGCAGGAGCCATTTACCAGGGGCAGGAGTGGGAGCTGTTTGCCCCGCTTGGGAGCCGTTTACCAGGGGCAGGAGTGGGAGCTGTTTACCAGGCGTGGGAGCCGTTTACCAGGGGCAGGAGGAGTGGGAGCTGTTTACCCCGCTCAGGAGCTGTTTACCAGGGGCAGGAGTGGGAGCTGTTTACCCTGCTCAGGAGCTGTTTACCGGGCGTGGGAGCCATTTACCAGGGGCAGGAATGGGAGCTGTTTAACAGGTGTGGGAGCTGTTTACCAGGGACAGGAGTGGGAGCTGTTTAACAGGTGCGGGAGCTGTTTACCCCGCTCAGGAGCTGTTTACCGGGTGTGGGAGCCATTTACCAGAGGTAGGAGGAGTGGGAGCTGTTTACCCCTCTTGGGAGCCCGTTTACCAGGAGCAGGAGTGGGAGCTGTTTACCCCGCTCGGGAGCTGTTTACTGGGTGTGGGAGTCGTTTACCAGGGGCAGGAGTGGGAGCTGTTTAACAGGTGTGGGAGCTGTTTACCGGGCATGGGAGCCGTTTACCAGGGGCAGGAGTGGAGCTGTTTAACAGGTGTGGGAGCTGTTTACCCTGCTCGGGAGCTGTTTACCCAGCGTGGGAGCCGTTTACCGGGTGAGGCCCCGGCCGTGCTGTCGGGCCTGAGCCGTCCCATTGCTCAGCCAGCCGGCCAGGACTCCGTGACACGTCACGCACCGAGCTGCGGGCTCACTGCGACCACACAGCTCATGGGCTATTCTGAGCGGCGCATCATGAGAGAAATATGAAGCTCCGGGCTCCCAGCCCCCTCCCGCTCTCAGGGCCTGTCCCCTCCCCCGCGGCTCACCAGGGCTTTCCATGAGAGGGCTTTTTCTGAGCGCTGATCACACGCGGCCGCGCTCTAGCACCTTCCACCGGGATCCCCAAGCGCTGGGCGCTCACCCGAACGAATGAAGTCCAACTGCCCGCCCACGTGGGGCTGGGATCCCCCCTCTGAGTGACAGATGGGGAAACTGAGGCACAGAGCCACGTGGAGCAAAGCCTTGGGGTGTGCAGCCAGCCGGGGGCCAGAACTCCAGGTGCTCATCTTTGGCTCCCCCTCAAGTCCCCCCATGCCCGGCCCCACTTCTTCCTATGGTGCCCCCCAGCGACCGGGGTCCTGCTGCTGTTGGAGAGGGGGGTGCAGAGACCCTCCCCCTTGGTCCCCCCCTCCCATTGTCTACAAGCAGAGAGGATCTTCCCCTCCCCTCCCCCTGGTTTGGGGCAGGTTAAAAATAGCAGCCAGATGTCCCCGGCGTCAGTCCGGGGGGGCGGGGGCCGAGCCAATCCCAGCCCCCCGCTATCCTTAGCGCCCAATCGCCGGGCCGGGCGTTATCTCCGCGGGGAGGAAGAGAAAGTTCCTGCTCGGCTCTTACTTGTATATGGTCAGAGCCCGGCATTCCTGGGAGTCCTGCGTCCTGACGCGGGGCACGGGGGGGCGGGAGGCGGCCCCTTAAAACCCCCCGGCGCGGGGCCGCCGCTTCACTGGGGCGCACCCGGGAGCCGCCGGCACAGCCCCACCCGCGATCGCAGCGCACGGGGCGAGCCCACGCGTGGAGCAGGGCGCAGTTCCCAGCCCACCCCCAAGGCGGCGGAGATGAACAGCCACAGCTGCCCCGAGGCGCCGGCGGCCGGCGAGGAGGCGGAGGAGATGCCGGCCACGGAGAAGGACCTGGCGGAGGACGCGCCCTGGAAGAAGATCCAGCAAAACACGTTCACCCGCTGGTGCAACGAGCACCTGAAGTGCGTGCACAAGCGCCTGGGCGACCTGCAGCGCGACCTGGGCGACGGGCTGCGGCTCATCGCGCTGCTGGAGGTGCTGAGCCAGAAGCGCATGTACCGCAAGTACCACGCGCGCCCCAACTTCCGCCAGATGAAGCTGGAGAACGTGTCGGTGGCGCTGGAGTTCCTGGAGCGGGAGCACATCAAGCTGGTGTCCATCGGTGAGCGGGGGCTGGGGGGCGGGGAGTGCGCGCCTGGCACGCCCACTCGTGCCCACTGTGCCGCGTGTGCCCCTGGCACGCCCGCTCACCCCCACTGTGCCGCGTGTGCCCCTGGCACGCCCGCTCACCCCCACTGTGCCGAGGGCGCCCCTGACACGCCCGCTCACCCCCACTGTGCCCAGTGCGCCCCTGACACACCCACTCGTGCCCACTGTGCCCAGTGCACCCCTGACACACCCACTCGTACCCACTGTGCCGAGGGTGCCCCTGATACACCCGCTCACCCTGACATGCCTGCTCACACCCACTGCATGGAGTGTGCCCCCTGACGCCCACTCGTGCTCACAGCATGGAGTGTGCCCCCTGACACACCTGCTCATACTCACAGCATGGAGTGTGCCCCTGACACGCCTGCTCACACCCACAGCACAGAGGGTGTCCCTGACATGCCCACTGTGCCAAGTGTGCCTCTGACACACCCACTAATCTGTGTGTGCCACTGACACATTCACAGCATGAGCCGCTGACACACCCCTCGCACACACTGATCTGCATGTGCCACTGACCCCTCCCCCACGTGCTCTGATCTGTGTTAGACACACTCAGCCCACTCACCCACACACTGATTTCTCACACACTGTTCTGTCTCTAACACACACCCTCACACCCACTGATCTGCATGTGACACTGACACACCTGCTCACGCACAGTGATCTGTGTGCCCTTGACACATTCACTCACACCAGGGCTCTCAAACTGGGGGTCAGGACCCCTGAGGGGGTCGTAAGGTTATTATGTGGGGTGTTGCAAGCTGTCAGCCTCCACCCCAAACCCTGCTTTGCCTCCAGCATCTAGAATAGTGTAAAATATAGAAACAAGTGTTTTTAATTTATGGCGGGGGGGTCGCTCTCAGAGGCTTGCTGTGTGAAAGGGGTCACCAGTACACAAGTGTGAGAACCACTGACTTACACTGACATGTATGTGACACTGACACACCTACTCACACTCACTAATTTCTTATCCCTCACATCCACTGATGTGTGTGCCCCTGGCACACCTGCTCACGCACAGTGATCTATGTGCCCCTGACACACTCACTCATACTGATCTGTGTGTGACACTGATACATTCATACCCCACACCCTCTGGTCTCTGCATGTCACTAACACACACACACTGATCTCTGTGTGTCACGAATGCCCTTGTTCCCCTTACACACACACACAGATCTCTCTCACACGCTGTGCTCTGTCACTGACACACCCACCGATCTCTGTGGCCCTGACACATACCAATCTTCCCCCCATCCCTTCACATGGCACCGATCTGATTGGACACAGACATACTGAAGCCGATGGCCCCCTTACACACTCGCTTTCTCTCCCCTAGACACACACTGCTCACACTGTGCCCTGACCCCCAGCTCTCGCCCCCCACGCCGATATCGCACGTACACCCCCCAGGTCTCTCACTCTCACACACACACTCACACAGCTGCTGCCTCTCCCTGTTATGTAGTTCACTCCCAGGCCAGCCAAGTGCCCTGGCTTGGAGAGGTCAGTACTCCCCCAGGCGGCTGATTCTCCTGTGCTGATTTTGCTTGTGTGTGTTTTGGTGGGACAGTGAAACTTTTGGGGCCCCCTCCCCATACCCACCTGGCCCTGCCCCCGAGTTTGCCCCAGCAGGCAGGGCAGCGAGGCAGGTGCAGGCAGCAGGAGGCCAGTGTGGGGTCCCTGGCGCTTGCTGCCCGTTGCTGTGTGGGAACTGGCCCAGGGAACGAAGGGGATTAGCCGGCGCTGGGGGACGGCTGGAGCCACACGGGCAGCGATTCCGAGGGCCCCGGCTCTCACGGCCCCCGCTGGGAACCAGGAGGGACTTGGCTGAAACTCACTGGGCCCCTGGGGGAAAGCTGCCCGGGGCGAGATCAGAAGCAGCCCCCCATCTCTGTGCAGGGGGCTCCTGTCCCCCCGGCTACCCCACCCGGCCTGGCGAGGGGCCACGGCTCCTGTGAGGAGGACAGGCGGCACCCAGCTGGGATACAGGCCCGGGGGGTGGGGGCAGACCTGTGCCTGCCCCATCCATTGGGAGGTGGTGCTGTTGGGCAGGGGACATGGGGGCAAAGAGGGGGCAGCAAAGGGAGCTTTCTGGGCGATCTGGGGCATTGATTTGTTCAGCCTTCATAGGAGGGGAGGGAGTGAGTGTTTGGAGCAGCCTGTTTCTCTCCCCCTCCACCCACCCCCGCACTTGTTCCCTGGCGTCTCTGAGCATCCCTGTCTGGCTTACAGAGCGAGGGGAAGGGCAGGACTCACAGATCTGACCCACGGGGCTGTTCCGAGCTGCGCGTGGGGCTAGCCCCGGCCTCCCAAGCAGAGAGGGGACCTCTCAAAGCATGGGGCGGATCCAGCCCCAGCTCTGGCCCTTGTTGTCTGCCCAGCGCTGGTTCTGTAGGGGACTCAGCCCTCAAACATGTGGTGTTGCCCTGTGGTGGTTAAACAGCTGCCGCGTCCCACCCCAGAGGCAGCTGCATTCCGGCACAGGGCGAGCGATTCCCCTGGGCCCAGAGCCACTTGTGGGGGCAGCAGGCCACTGAGGATCGGAGTGGCCATTTGCGAAGCGCCATGGAGCCTCCCCCCGACTCCCTCCCACTGACTGTCCATTTGTGATTTCATCCCTGCCTGAGCCAGGACAGAGCTTTGGCCCCTCGCCCAGGCCGGACCCACGCCGCCCCGCCTGGCTTTCCTCTCGCGCTGGAAAGTCAGAGGGGGTGGCTGCAGCCTGGCCCGGGCCCCCGCTCAGGTCCCAGCTGGGGCCTGGCTCCAGAGGCGGCCTGACCCATGGATTGCTCTCCTTCCAGAGTTAACCCTTTGGCATCCAAAATGGGTTCCCTCCCCCGTCCCCCCGCCGAGTGGGAGGTGAGCTCCTGGGCACGGGCGTTGCTGGGCCAGGGCAGATGTTGCGAGCTCTGGGCAGCTGGGATGGGAGCTAGTGAGAGCAGCCAGGATGGGGCCTGGGCCTGGAGGCTGCCCGCAGGGTGGGGCCAAGAGCAGCTGGGGCTGGGGCAGGGAGCAGCCGTGAGGGGGAGGATGGGGCAGTGGGACACGGCAAAGGGGCTGTGGGACCAGAGGAGAGGTGGGGGGTTCACAGCCAGCGGGGGGCAGGGGCTAACCCCAGCTTCTCACGCAGCCCCCGTGGGGCAGGGGAGGCGGAGAGCCCAATTGAAGCGGGGGCCTGGCTCCCTCGTTCCCTATCCTGCTGCTCGGCTGGTGCCTTCTGAGCCCGGATCTGCCTCTGGCTAGGGTTGAGGTGGGGGCTTCTGGGGGGCTCTTCTCCCCTCCCAGGCTAACTCCACTGCCCAGGACAACATGTGCCCTGGGGCTGGCTCTGCTGGGTCTCTAGCAACAGGCTCGTGCCCCAGATCCCCTTGGCTCTCCAGGCACGGGCCAGGTTTTCAGTGGCTCTGCTGGGGAGGGCCTGTCCTATTGCAAGGCAAGGGGGCTGGGGCAGCCCTTTGGCAGGGCTGAGCCCCCAGTCTCTGTCCACCTCCACGCCACACAGAAATCCAGCCTGCTGGGTCTGCTGTGTTCCCAGTGCAGGGCTGGGCTAGCAGGGGGCTGTAGGTCAGGAGTGAGGGGCACCGGCAGAGCTGGTGGGGGAGCCTGGGCCTGGGCTAGCAGGGGGCTGCGGGTCGGGAGTGAGGGGCACTGGTAGAAGTTTGCTGTCAGTCTTGAGCCGGGAGCTGATCCCCATGTGGCCCGATCCTGCTCTTGTGGCCCCTGGCTGTGCCCCATCTCCATGTGGCTGTGGGCCTGCAGGGAGCCCTCAGGGGCTGCTCTATGGGGCCTGGTGGCACAGGCAGCCCCAGGCTGAAATTCCAGAAATCTCCCCAGCACCTGTACTGGCTCTGCTCCCTGCCCCATGGCTGGCGAGGCCCTTAGGCCCAGAGCACTCCCTGGGGCAGCCGCCAGGCCAGGCGCTTTGAGTTAGACCCATGGGCCCATCCGGCCTGGAGTCCTGTCCCACAGGTCCATCTACCCCAGTGTCCCGTCCCCACCCCTCCCCACAGACCCATCTACCCCAGGTGCCCCACCCCCTCCCCACAGGCCCATCTAGGCCCCCGTGTCCCGTCCCCACCCTGCCAGCCCAGCAGGCCCACCTACCCAGGTCCCGTCCCCACTCCCACCCCAATGGCGCATTTACCCCATGTTCCCGCTCCTGCCCCAACAGGCCCCATCTAATCCCCAGTGTCCCCACCCCAAACCCACAGGCCAATCTACCCCAGTTCCCATTCCCACCCCACAGGCCTAATCTACCCCCTGTGTTCCCCGCTTCCCTGCCCCAGGCCCATTGACCCCTAGAGTCTCCCGCCCCACCCCACAGGCCAATCTGCCCCCGTGTTCCCCCGCTCCCTGCCCCACCAGCCATCTTACCCCAGACGTCTCCCCCTGCACTCCTCGTGCATCCAGCACAGCATCCCAACCCCCTCCCGGCTGTCCAGGGAGATGGAAGCTCTTCTCCCCCTCCCCCCAGTCAGGGAGACGCTGGAAGGGGATGGGCTGGGAGGGTGTCTGCCAGGCGGCTGACACTGGGGTAACTGGGGGCTGAGAGACAGTGGACAGTATGGGGGTGACTGGTTGTGCGTGTATAAAGGTGTGGGGGTGGGCTGTACCCAGCGTACAGGCAGGGGTGGGGATGAGATTTGACCCAGGGTGGGCTGTGCCGGGGGCAGGGAGCGGGGAACACGGGGGGCGACTGGCTGTGGTGTCTGTACCCAGAGTGGGCTGTGCCTGGGGGGCAGGGGGCTGGAGGGTGACTGTTTGTGGGGTTTGTACCTGGGGAGAGCAAGGGGCTGTGGGGGGTGACTGTCTGTGGGGTTTGTGCCTGGGGTGCGATGTGCCCAGGGACAAAGGGAGCTGGGGAGATGACTGTCTGTGGGGTCTGTACCCAGGGTGGGCTGTGCCCGGAGGCACAGGGGGCTGGGGAGGTGACTGGTTGTGGGGTTTGTACCCAGGGTGGGCTGTGCCCAGGGGCAGAGGGTGTGCAAGGGGGTGACTGGTTGTGGGATCTGTACTTAGGGTGGGCTGTGTCCGGGGGCACAGGGGAAGTGACTGGCTGTCGGGTCTGTACCCAGGGTGGGCTGTACCCGGGGGCACAGGGGGCTGGGGAGGTGACTGGTTGTGGGGTTTGTACCTGGGGGGTAAGGGGTTGTGGGGAGTGACTAGTTGTAGGGTTTGTACTCGGGGTGGGCTATGCCCAGGGGCAGAGGGTGTGCAGGGGGGTGACTGGTTGTGGGGTTTGTATTCGGGATTGGTTGTGCCTGGGGACACAGGGGGCAGGGGGGAAGTGACTGGCTGTAGGGTTTGTATCTGGGTGGGCTGTGCCTGGGAACACAGGGGGTGACTGGTTGTGGGGTCTGTACCCGGGGTGGACTGTGCCGGGGGGGCAGGGGGCTGGGGAGGTGACAGGTTGTGGGGTTTGTACCCAGGGTGGGTTTTGCCCAGGGGCAGAGAGGGCGCAGGGGAGGTGACTGGTTGTGGGGTTTGTACTCAGGGTGGGCTGTGCCTGGGGCGCAGGGGTTTGGGGGGTGACTGTTTGTGGGGTTTGTACTGGTGGGGCAAGGGGCTGTGGGGGGTGACTGTCTGTGGGGTTTGTACCCAGGGTGGGCTGTGCCTGGTGGGGGGCAGGGGGCTGGGGGAGTTACTGGTTGTGGGGTTTGTACCCGGAGTGGGCTGTGCCTGGGGGCCCAGGGGGCTGGGGTGGGTGACTGGTTGTGGGGTTTGTACTCGGGGTGGGCTGTGCCTGGGGGGCAGGGGGCTGGGGAGGTGACTGGTTGTGGGGTTTGTACCTGGGGGGGCAAGGAGTTGGGGGGGTGACTAGCTGTGGGGTTTGTACTTGGGGTGGGCTGTGCCCGGGGGCGCAGGGGGGGTGACTGGTTGTGGGGTTTGTACCCAGGGTGGGCTGTGCCCGGGGGCACAGGGGGCGCAGGGGGGGTGACTGGTTGTGGGGTCTGTACCCAGGGTGGGCTGTGCCTGGGGGCACAGGAGGCGCAGGGGGGGTGACTGGTTGTGGGGTCTGTATCCAGGGTGGGCTGTGCCTGGGGGCGCAGGGGGGGTGACTGGTTGTGGGGTTTGTACCTGGGGTGGGCTGTACCCGGAGGCATCGGGGGCTGGGGAGGTGACTGGTTGTGGGGTCTGTACCCGGGGTGGGCTGTGCCCGGGGGGCCAGGGGATGGCCGCGGGAGCATGGCCTGGCTGCCCAGCCTGGGCCCCGGGGGTTTGTCGGGAGCCCCAGGCAGCCAGGGCTCTCAGATGTGTCCCGGGGAGGCTGGGCAGGAAGCGTGGGGCGGGGGGGAGGGGGAGGACGGGGCACTCTGGGTCTGTCCTCAGCACCGTGGCCCCTGGGGCTGGCAGGGGGTGTAGCCAACACCCTCCCCAGGACAGCCCGTGCCTGGCCGGGGCAAGCAGGCAACCATTGCCGGGCCCAGCCCCTGCCGCTCGGGCAGCTGCCATGACACTGAGCTTGGTCCATCTGCCCCACACCCAGTCCCCCCATTCCCCCATCCCTGAATCCCTCCAGGCCAGGCAGTCCCTGCGCCACCAGTCCGGGAGTGCTGGGAGCTGCCAGGGTGTGGGGGCTGTTTGGGGAAGCTGGAAGTGTGGTGGGGAGGGCATATGGGCAGAGAGTGGTGTCCAATGGAGCTGTTGGGGCAACCAACTGTGAGGTGGGGCCCGGACAGGGGCAGGAGGAGCAGGGCGGTCACGGGGAGGCGTGAAAGCACAGGGCGGTCACTGGGAAGGGGGCAGGGACAAACCAGAGGGGGTGGGATCACTGGGAAAGATCAAGCACTGGGGTGAGGCAGGGACAACAGGAAAGGGTGGGATCACTGGGAAGGAGTCAAGGGTCACTGGGGGCGGCAGGGACAAACATGGAGAGTGGGATCACGGAGGAAGGAGTCAGGGTCACTGGGAGTGGGGCAGGGACAAACAGGAGGGGTGGGATCACGGGGAAGGAGTCAGGTCACGGGAGCAGGGGCAGGACAAACAGGAGGTGGATCAACTGGGAAGGAGTCAAGGGCACTGGGAGCGGGGCAGGAACAAACAGGAGGGGTGGGAATCACGGGGAAGAGTCAGGTCCACTGGGGGCAGGGCAGGACAAAACAGTGAGGTGGGATCATGGGGAAGGAAGCAGGTCCATCGGATGGGCAAAGACAAACAGGAGGGCAAGGTCAGCTGGGAAAGGGGCGCAGGTCACTGGGTGCAAGTGGATGACAAAGGGGCGCGGGTTTCATGGGGGGGTGGGCAAGGACAAACAGAGGGGTTGGGATCACTGGAAGAGGAGCGGGTCAGCCTCAGAGTGGCAGTTCATAACAGAAGGTGGGGTCACTGGGCAGGGATTAAACAGAAGGGCGGGGTCATGGGGGTGGGACAGGGAAAACAGAGGGTGGGGTCCACTAGGGGGCAGGGGCAGGGGACTGGCCTTGGGAGGGGTTATGGGAGGCA
>NC_133769.1:398295-401261 GCF_003597395.2 Chelonoidis abingdonii
AGGTGGGGTTACAGCAGTGGGTCAAACAGAGGGACAATTTTGGACACAACCCATTGGTGAAAGCAATGGGATGGGCCTGTGATGTCAGAGGAAATGGCCAATCAGCACATTGCTAACTGGTAGCTGTCACGGGGTCCCCAGGCGATGCTCTGGAACTGCTCCCCACAAAGCCAGGCAGGACTTTGGGGAGCCTCCTCTCCCTTGGAGCAGACTTGTTCAGGGCAAGAAGCCCACACGGCTTCACCTCCTGGGTCTGACCTTGGAGCATTCAGCATCCTCTGCCCTCCGTGTGCTTCCCCCAGCGAGTCTGCCCCAGCGGGGTCCTGGGTTAGCCAGAGGGTCCTGCACCCCCACTTCACAGTCAGACGTGATTCTCAGCCAGCCAGTAACACAGAGGTTTATTCGATGACAGGAACAGGGTCTAAAACAGAGTTTGTAGGTACAGCGACCGGACCCCTCGGCAGGGTCCATTCTGGGGGTCAGTGAGCCAGACCCCCACGTCTGCACTTCACTCCTTGTCCCCAGCCAGCTCCAGACTGAACCCCCACCCAGCCCCTCTTCTCTGCTCAGCCCCTTTCCCGGGCCAGGAGGTCACCTGACCTCTTTGTCTCCAACACCTTCAGCTGGCACCTTTGCAGTGGAGGGGCCCAGGCAAGCAGCTGCTAGGAGACAGAGTGCCCGGCATTTAGGTGCACTGGCCCTTTGCTCTGCAGCAACCACACACCCTTATCCCACCACCTAGATATTAAGAACTGCAGAGGGGACACTGAGGCACCAACACAGTATTCAGAGAAAACATTAATAACCTTCCCAGCTGGTCACAGTAGCTCATTGACACACTGCACTTGGGTTGGTTCTCAAGCAGTGGGGATGCGGTCGAGAGTTTGCAGGTTCTGGTACCCGTGCGGGGCCTGGGGAAGGGGGTGAATCATGCTGGGGGGTCACAGGCCCCTCTCCTGGGTAAGGGGCCCGTCCCACATGCCAGGGCTGACACCTCCCGACGTGTAAATACCCCCCCTGGCTCCGTCCGTCTCTGTCCAGCCGCCCGCCCACTCCCACTCTGTCCATCTGTCCGTCCAGCCGCCCACTCTCACCGTGGCTCTGTCAGTCCAGCCGCCCACACCCACTGCGGCTCTGTCCGTCCGTCTAGCTGCCCACCCACTCCCACCACAGCTCCGTCTGTCCGTCCAGCCGCCCGCTCCCAACGTGGCTCCGTCCGTCTGTCCGTCTAGCCGCCCGCGCCCACTGTGGCTCCGTCTGTCCATCCAGCCGCCTGCCTGTTCCCACCGCGGCGCTGTCCGTCTGTCCTTCCAGCTCCCACTGCAGTGCCGTCTGTCTGTCTGTCCAGCTGCCCGCTCCATCCATCCAGCCCCTTCCCCAGTGACCCCAGCCCTGCTGTTTGTCCCCTGGCCGTGCCAGCCAGCCAGCTGTGGTGCAGTGTGAGGGCAGGGCGGCTGTGGCAGACCCCAGGGCATTGCAGGCAGTGACTGCTGGCAAGGCGGCCCCCCGGCAGGGCGGCTGTGGCAGACCCCCAGGGCATCGCAGGCAGTGACTGCTGGTAAGGCGGCCCCCCGGCAGGGCGGTAAGGCCAGGTAGCTGCGTGTCTCCCAGCGAACCCCATGGTCCGGGCCTGGGGCGGCCGGCGTGGCTCCCCACCAGGGCCCGGTGCCAGGAGGGGAGCCTGCGAGAGGCCCCCTCCACCCCCAGCTGTGCTCCCAGCCGCCCACTGGCTCCCTCCAGCGCTGTGGTGAGCTCATCTCTCCGGAGATAGCGGGCTGGGCTGCTCCGCGCTGACCTCAGACCTCAGCAATGAGAGTGGGGAGGTGGCCGGAGCCATGGGGCCGGCAAGCCGAGCTTCCTAGCCTGCCCGGAGCCCTGGGAAACCTCGCAGCCCCTCGGCCTGGGGACTCAGCGCCTCCTGCTGGCCCAATGGTGCCGCAAAGCCCTCTTGGGGAAGGATGGGGGGTCCGGCTGCGCCTTCCGCCCCAGCCACCTGCCTGCCCCCCGTCTGAAGGCCCCCCGCCACGTGTAACTGAGCCTTGTAAACTCGTTACACGCATGGAGCTGGCGTGTTCAGAACCTAGCGGGAGCTGGGGGGATACACCCCAGAGGAGGGCCCCTGTGCAGGCTCGGGTCTCCCCCTTGCTCTAGGGGGCTGGGCAGGGGGCAGAGCTTGCAGTGCTGGCGTGAGCACCTGCCAAGCGGGTGACGTGCTGGGATGGGATCAGAAAGGCGGCAGCAGCAGGCTGGGCAGGGGGAGCCGGGCGGGCAGGGGGACCCCACAGCTGGGCACAGATGTTTGCTGGCTCCAGCCACCGCCCTGTCCTGGGGCGCGTTTCGGGGCCCCCCGGACATGCTGTCCTGCTCACCGGCCCCTCCGATCCAGCTGCAGAGCTGATGGGCCGCCCCCCGCCCCCTTCCCATCCCCTGCAGGACAAGGGCGCTTCTGGGGGAGGTTGGGGGGATGCTCCCAGTGTGGGGATGGAAAAGGGGGCTCTGAGTGTTGCCTGCCCCTGGTCCCCAGGGCCTAGACATGGGGGTGGGGTCAGACCAAAGCAGATGTAGCTCAAGAGGGGCTGCCCCCCCCCGGGATTTAAACCTGATGCCCCTAACGCTGGGCTGAGGCAGGGTACCCCCATAACAGCTGGGGGCGTACAGAGCCTCTCATCCTGGGGTGCAGCCACGTCTGGGGAAGGGGGTGGTCGAGTGAGAGCCGGGGGCAGGGACAAGGAGAGCTCAGTGTAGTCCTGAGAGCCCCAGGGGCATTGTCTGCTGGGCGGGGGCTCTGCAGTGCCAGCAGCGGGCATAAGGACCCCAGGACAGTAACGATGCCAGCTCGTTAAGAGCTCACATCTGCACCTCCTCTGCAAGGCAGCACCTGCATGAGGGGGCACTGGGTTGGGAGTGCCCCTCACCGAGCCCCTGCCCTGCTTCCGCCAGCCCTGCCGAGCCCCCCCCCCCCCTTC
>NC_133769.1:402740-413873 GCF_003597395.2 Chelonoidis abingdonii
GCCTAGCGTCCTGGCTGCCCTCCCGCACCTCCTGAGTTCCATTCCAAGTGGAGTTTAATGGTTGGGGAGGTGGGTGGGGGAGCCAGGACTCTTGGGTTCTGTTCTTGGGTGTGGGAGGGGAGGGGAATTTAATGGTTGGGGAGGTGGGAGGGAGCCAGGACTCCTGGGTTCTGTTCTTGGCTTTTCCACTGAATCACTATTTTCTCTGGGGGGAGTCAGTCGCTCTGCCTCAGTTTCCCCCTCCCTGTGTGGTTGCACAGCACAGGCAGGTGCTGGCGGGGGCCATTGTTAGTCTAGGCGAGGAGGGTTTGCGCAGCGGCGCCCCGGGGAGCCCAGGCTCTGCTCCACTGGGAGGCTGCTAATGATTTTCAGAGCCACCGAGCCTGGCAGCCCCCAGCCGGTGTCCCCAGCGTGTGGAGCTAGTGGCTCCATGGGGCTGAGCATGGGACCAGGCCTGGGACGCCCATAGCGGAGCTGGCGCATGTATATCTCATATCCACACACGTGTTGGGCCTCCACCTCTGAAATGCAGCCACTTCTGGGGTGAGGTGCAGCCGCTGTGTAACACTCCCAGTGACGCTGGATCTGAGATAGTCCCTCCCTGCCCTGTGGGAGAGCAGAACATGGCTGGCAGAACTGACAAGTGTCGGAATGGCAGGGTTCACACCCCGCCGCATGGCAGCGGCACCGAGTGGGGGCACCCACATGGGTATGGCCCGGCCACCAGAGCACCCGCAGCACAGAAATGCCGCTTCCTCCAGCGTTGACATCTCCCACTGGCTCCAGCTGCCCCCTCAGTTGGCAGAAGTGCAGGGCCTGCTGGGTGTATGAAGCAAGCTGGGTCGGCGTTCCCATCCCCCCAGGCAGTGAGGCAATGCTGTCCCCTGCTGGCTGGGAGCGGGACTGGCCGGCTGTGTGTCAGAAGCTCCGTAGTGCTCCGTGCTGGTGGGGATTCTCCCGCAGCTTGGGCTTAGCAGGATGCCTGGTGTGTGGGGCAGAGGGGTGATGGAGTGACAGCATGGCCAGGGGAGAGAGCAGAGGTGCAGGGGGAGGGGGAGGAGCTGCAGTGGGTGAGGGAGGGGATCAGGCTGGATTGGAGACATTCAGTGCTCGGCCTGCACTGGGGCACCCCTTGTCCCTGCTGAGTCTGAGGCCTGCGGGGGGGTCCATTGTTAGCCCCCCACCAGCTCTGCTCTCAGCCTGGCCCCTGCGGCTCCGCCCGGACAGTGTTTATGGAAAGAGTGAGGAGCAGGAAGGGGCGGGCGGGAGCATTGTTCCTTGGGCCCAAGCCTGGTGTGCTGCCAGAGCGTGGGGGAGGGGCACACAGCACCCCATGAACCCCCTCTGGAGAGTCAGGGGTGGGGGTCCCAGCTGCCCAGTTTGAGAATCCTGTTGGGGTGGGGAGAGTACTGGCTATGGGGGTCTTTGCCCCTGCCCCTGCCCCCGCCCTGAGCAAGTTGCCTCTGGCTCTCCCCCAGAAGCGGGGGCAGGATGGGACAGCAGGGGGCTGTGGGTCAGGAGTGAGGGGCATCTGCCAGCCATGCTCCTGGTGATCCCAGCCTAGTGCCCACGGGGGGCTGCTGATGGCTGTGAGACCCCCCCAGGGGCAGCTGGTGCCCCCTGCCTGACCGCCCTGCCCCACAGACAGTAAAGCCATCGTGGACGGGAACCTGAAGCTGATCCTGGGGCTGATCTGGACGCTGATCCTGCACTACTCCATCTCCATGCCCATGTGGGAGGACGAGGACGAGGAGGACGCCAAGAAGCAGACACCGAAGCAGCGGCTGCTGGGCTGGATTCAGAACAAGGTGCCCCAGCTGCCCATCACCAACTTCCACCGGGACTGGCAGGATGGCAAAGCCCTGGGCGCCCTGGTGGACAACTGCGCCCCAGGTGAGTGGGTCTCTGGACCTGGCCCGGACTCCCCAGACCTGCCCTGGACCCCACATATCCACCCATACACCCCTGGACCTGCCCTGGACCCCACAGACCTGACCCAGACCCCTCTTATCCACCATACGCCCCTGGACCTGCCCCGGACCCCTAGATCTGCCCCGGACCCCCCTTATTCACCCATACACCCCTGGACCTGCCCCGGACCCCCCTTATCCACCCATACACCTCTGGAACCCCTGGACATATGCTGTACCCCCAATACCTGCCCTGTATACCCGTACACCCCCCATACATCCCTTGGACCTTCCCTGTCCCCCCCCTCTACATCCCATATCCATCCATACACCCTGGACCTGCCCTGTACCCCGTACACCCCCCATACACCCCCTGTACCTGCCTCATACCTGCCCTGTGTCCCCCACCTGCCCTGTACCCCCTCTACCTGCCCAGTACCCCCAAGCCCCTTATACTCCCCACACACCCTCTGCACACCCATACACCCCTGTATCTGCCTTGTGTCATGGAGTCCCTGGGTGATGCTCTGGAACTGCTCCCCACAAAGCCAGGCAGGACTTTGGGGAGCCTCCTCTCCCTCGGAGCAGACTGTCTGCAGGGCAGGAAGCTCACCCGTAGCATTCAGCATGTGCCCTTCCATGCACTTCCCCCAACGAGTCCACCCAGGTGGGGTCCTGGGGCAGCCAGAGGGTCCTGCACCCCCACTTCGCAGTCAGACCTGACTCTCAGCCCGCCAGTAACACAGAGGTTTATTCGATGGCAGGAACATGGGCTAAAACAGAGCTTGTAGGTACAGAGAACGGGACCCCCGTTTAGTTAGGTCCATCTTGGGCACCAGGGAGGCCACAGCCCCGCTGGGACGCCCGAGCCTCCTCAGGGGTCCCCTCCATTTTCCAGCCAGTTCCCCAGCCCCCCCCAACCCCTCCCTCTCTGTGGGGGCCAGGAGGTCACCTGATGTCTCTGTCTCCAGCACCTTTAGCGCCCCTGGCAGGGGGGCAGGGCCTGGCCAGTAGTTGCCAAGTGACAGAGGGTCGGCCAGAGCTGAGCCCACCCCACAGTATTCAGAGGAAACATCAAAACTGGTCCCACTTCGTCACACCTTGTATGCCCCGTACCCCCCTGTACTCCCCGCACACTCCTTGTATGCCTCTGTACCTGCCCTGTACCCCCCAAACACCCCTGTACCCATCCTGTAGCTCTGTACACCCCGAGACACCCCCATACACCCTCCCTCTGTACCCACACACTGTGCACTCCCCTACACACTCCTACACACACACACCTATGCAAAGCCCCCTACAGCCAGCCCCTATACAGCCTTTGTTCATCCCCTCCGACAGACACCCAGCTCCGATATCCCACACCACAAACACCTGTCCCCCGCTCCTCATGCAGCCCCCCCAGCACACACAGCCCTCCAGACCCCCAGCGCCTGTGCACCACGCTCAATACACACAACCATGGCCCTCGCAAAGACACAGACCACACAGCAGTGCAAATCCACCCCCCAGACATGTGCCCCACATTCGCTCACAGACGCTCCCCCTGGGTGGGCGACGGGGGGAGCCTGCACCACATGGAAGGCGGCTGTGAGCTAGTTCTCTTCCCTTCGCCAGCTCTCGCTGCCTGGGAGCTCTGAGTGCCAATTATACCCACCCCCACCGCTGCTGCATGACTCAGATGGGGAAACTGAGGCACACATGGGGCCAGGCCTGGCTCTACCCCCTAGGCACTAGGCTGGACAGGAGGGAGGAAGGAGCTGTCCTGAGTCCAGTTGGGGGGGAGGGGGAGGCAAAGGAATATGGCTCTGGTTTGTCTCCCACTCCAGGAGTGGGGCACTCCCATGCCCATAGGGACCCCAGCGAGGATCCAGGAGCCCCCAGACTGGAGCTGGCACAGTGCCAGGGAAGCCCACAATGCTCCATTGTCAGCAGGGCTCCTGGAGAGACGTATCTCTCTGCCAAGGCCGTGCCTGCCCCGCCCACCGATCTGACTCGGTCTCCCCCGCTCCTTCCCCACAGGCCTGTGCCCGGACTGGGAGACCTGGGACCCCAAGCAGCCCGTGGAGAATGCCCGGGAAGCCATGCAGCAGGCGGATGACTGGCTGGGCGTACCCCAGGTACGGGACCCCCCTGCCGTGCGGGGGCCAGACAGGGGGTGCCCCTGGGCGCTCCAGGGTCATTCTCTGGGCTGGGGCATGACACCGTGAAGGGGCCAGACAAGGGGGCACCCCTGGGTCATTCTCTGGGCTGGGGCACGAGCACGACCCCTGTGGGGGCCAGACAGGGGACACCCCTGGGCACTCCGGGGTCATTCTCTGGGCTGGGGTACACCCTCCGTGCAGGAGCCAGATGGGGGCACCCCCGGGCTGTTCTCTAGGCTGGAGCACACCCCCCGTGCAGGTGTCAGACAGGGGGGCACCTCTGGGCACTCTGGGGTCATTCTCTGGGCTGGGGTACACCCTCCATGCGAGGGCCAGATCGGGTGCTCCAGGGTCATTATCTGGGCTGGGGCACTCCCCCTGGGTGCTCCAGGGTCATACTCTGGGCTGGAGCACACTCCTGTGCAGGGGCCAGACTGGGGGGCACCCCTGGGTGCTCCAGGGTCATTCTCTGGGCTGGGGCACTCCCCTCGTGTGGGGACCAGATAGGGGGGCACCCCTGGGCACTCCAGGGTCATTCTCTGGGCTGGGGCACACTCCTGTGCGGGGGCCAGATGGGGGGGCATGCCTGGGCTGTTCTCTGCGCTGGGGGCAGGTGGGGAAGCCAGGCATGGGCACAGTCCCCCCCAGCCAGCAATCTGGGAATCAGTCCTCAGGGTACACATGGCAGGGCGTAGGCCAGTTTCAGGTAGGGGGAGCAAAATACATAAGGCGCCTCCCTTGTCCCCCTCTGGCCATGCCCCAGACGACCTCCCCGCTCCCCTGCCTGTGCCCCTGGCGGCGACTTCCCACCAGCTACGCTACTGACACATGGGAGAGCTGCCTCCTGGGCTGGGTCTGGTTCACTGCCTTGTCGGGCACAGACAGGCCTGGCCTGGCACTGGGAAGTAGCTGGGGGGTGGGGGTTGCACTGGCAACCTTGGGGTGAAGGGGTGGCAGCTCGTCACTCAGGCACCTGGCACGGCCCCAACACGCCGTCACTGCTAGGGGGGGGGCGGAACCCAGTTCGCCCTCAGCAACCCCCCCCCCCCCCCGTTCAGGGCTGGGGGTCAGGAGAGCCCTGGGGGCAGCCATATGGGCGGGGGTCTCAGGACCTGGGGTCCTGAGGTCCATGTCGGGCTGGGGGGTCTCCGTGGGCAGCGATGGGGCTGTGGGCCCAGGGGGGGGCCAGGGAACCTGGGGGTGGCATGTCAAGGGCTGGGAGGTTCTCATGGCTCCGAGGGGTGGTTGGCTCTCGGGGGTCAGGAAGTGCAATTGGCAGGGGAATTCTCAGGAGGGCTGGGGATCCTGGTCTAGCTCTCGCAGGGGAGTTTTCGGGGGCTGAGGTCTGGGTCAGATCCTCAAGGGCGGGGCGCTCTCAGTGGGGCTGGGGGACTCTGGGGTCGACTCTCAGGGCGGGGCTCTCGGTGGGGCTGGGGCTCTGGGCATCCACTCTCAGGGGCCGGGTCTCTCGGTGGGGCTGGGGGTTGGCTCTCAGGGGCAGGGCGCGTTGGGGCAGGGCGCTCTCGGTGGGGCTGGGGGAGCTCTCGGGGCCACGCCTTGACCACAGGCCACGCTCCTTCTCCCCAGGTGATCGCCCCAGAGGAGATCGTGGACCCTGATGTCGACGAACACTCCGTCATGACCTACCTGTCCCAGTTTCCCAAGGCCAAGCTGAAGCCTGGGGCCCCCCTGCGCTCCAAGCAGCTGAACCCCAAGAAAGCCATTGCCTACGGCCCTGGTAGGCCCCCACCCCCACCCGCTGCAGGGACCAGCCTGGTGGGGGGGACCTGGGGCAGGGGTCTCTGCCTTAACAGCTGCCCCATGGCTGCAGGGAGGGGAGGGGACAGGATGGGGGCAGGAACTGGGGGAGGGGCAGGAACAGGGGGAGTGGGAGGGGGTAGAAGCACTCAGGGCAGGGCTATGGGGGAGCAGCCCCGGCTGGTGCCCCCACCTGAGCCCCTCTGTCCCGGCACCACAGGGATCGAGCCCCACGGGAACACGGTGCTGAAGCCGGCCCAGTTCACGGTGGAGACCCTGGAGGCAGGGCTGGGCGAGGTGCTGGTCTACATCGAGGACCCCGAGGGACACACCGAGGAGGTAGGGGCTCCTGGAGGTCAGCCTGCCACTCTCGCACCCCCTGCCCAGCGGATTCCCCTGCCCCCTCATGGGGCCAGGGCACAGAGAGCAGGAGGTCTGAGCAGCAGGGTCTAGTGGGTAGAGCAGGACTGGGAGCCAGGACTCCTGGGTTCTATCCCCGGCTCTGACCCTGATTCCCCGTTTGACTCTCAACGACGCCCTGTACCTCGCTGCTTCTATCGCCTCGTTTCTCTGGTGGGCACCATGTGAGTGAGTCGCCCTGGGGCGGAGTTGGGCACGGCTGGGGCCCCCCAGTCCCCAGGTGCCCTTGCGGCCCCCGGCACAGCCTCCACCGCAGCCTCACTCTGGGCCCTTCCTCCGCAGGCCAAGGTAGTTGCCAACAACGACAAGAAGCGGACGTACTCGGTGACCTACGTGCCCAAGGTGGCCGGGCTGCACAAGGTGAGCTGCCCACCCGGCTGGAGCCCCCAGCCTGAACCTGCCCTGAGGCAGAGGGGGGGCTGGTGCCGCTGGCTGGGCACAGATGGCCCCTCCGCCCAGGGCCACACAGCCCCACACCCAGGTCAATATACCCACAAATCACACTGTTGCCAATCCTTTAGAATCTAAAATCCAAAGGTTTATTCATAAAAGGAAAAAGATAGAGATGAGAGCTAGAATTGGTTAAATGGAATCAATTCCATCCAGTAACAGCAAAGTTCTTGGTTCAGGCTTGTAGCAGTGATGGAATAAGTTGCAGGTTTAAATCAAGTCTCTGGAACATCCCCAGCTGGGATGGGTCAGTCAGTCCTTTGTTCAGAGCTTCAATCTGTAGCCAAGTCCCTCCAGAGGTAAAAAGCAGGATTGAAGACCAAGTGGAGATGAGGCATCGGCCTTTTATAGCATCTTCCAGGTGGAGGGACAGGCTCTCCCTTGCTGTGGAATTCACAGCAGCAAGATGGAGCTTGGAGTCACATGGGCAAGTCACATGTCCGTGCATGACTCAGTTCTTCACATGTTCACAGAATATCAGGGGTGGAAGGGACCTCAGGAGGTTCTAGTCCCACCCCCTGCTCAAAGCAGGACCACCCCCAACTAAATCATCCCAGCCAGGGCTTTGTCAGCCTGACCGTAGTTTGAACGTTCCCAGGAAAGCTCCCATGTGGATTGGAGTCTCCCAAGGTGCATTGTCAGTTACGTGTTTCTTGACTGGGCGCTTAACTTGCAAATTCCTTTCTCAAGAAGCTGGCCAGATGCTTTACTAAGGCTCCTTAGAATCAGATCACATTGAGATACAAGTCCCGTGCCAATATTCATAACTTCAACCACAACAATGATACACACACCCAGACAGCGTAATGACAGCCAGCAAATCAGAACCTTTCCAGAGACACCTCACACAACAACCTTTGCACAGTGTTTGCTGCAAATGTGTAACAGTGGTTGCAACAATGATCTACATGGTCACAGATTATGTCAGTAACGCCACAGGGGGCTGTTTGGTTGCTCCATGCGGGGTTCTCCTGCCCTCCTGCCATATCCCCCTGGCAGTGGCTGCATTCAGAAGTGCTCTGGCAGGATCATAGGCCCTATGCAAACAGCAGCCCAGCCCCCCATGGTCAGGGGGCTGTGCCCCCACCCCAGTGCCCCCCCTGCTCACCCTGGGTTCTACCCAGGGCCCAGGATTCACCCAGTGCTCTCTCGGCCCAGGTCACGGTGCTGTTTGCCGGGCAGAACATTGACAAGAGCCCCTTCAACGTCGATGTGGGCATGGCGCTGGGTGATGCCAACAAGGTGATGGCACGGGGGCCTGGCCTGGAGCCTGTGGGCAACGTGGCCAACAAGCCCACATACTTCGACATCTACACCGCAGGTAGGGGTGCGGGGCGGAGGCCAGGGCCTGGGGGCGGCTGGGGGAGCCCTGCCGGGGTCTGGTGCTCACGCTGCCCATCTGTGCCAGGCGCGGGCACGGGCGACGTGGGCGTGGTCATCGTGGACCCGCAGGGCCGGCGCGACACCGTGGAGGTGGTGCTGGAGGACAAAGGCGACAGCACCTTCCGCTGCACCTACCGGCCTGTACTGGAGGGACCCCACACCATCAACGTCACCTTCGCTGGCACCCAGATCCCCCGGAGCCCCTTCCCCGTCAACGTCTCCGAAGGTGAGAGCCCGCCCCGCCCTCGGTGCCAGCCCTGCGCCCCCTGGCCAGTGCCCACCCTCTGTTCAAGCCCCGTGCCCCCAGCTGGTGCCCACCCTCTGTGCAAACCCCACAGCCTGCTGGGGGGGCACTGGCTGACCCCCTGACCAGCCGGTGGGGCTGGGGGCGGGGCATGGAGGGGACCCTGCTCAGAGAGCGGAGTGGTAGGGTGATGCTTTGTGGCACTGTGCCCCGAACAGCCTCTGCCCCCTCTGCTGCAGCCTGGGGGGAGGAGTTCCCCCCCGGCCGGCCAGGAGACACCAGTCCCTGGTACGCAGTGACCCGGAAACTCAGGCAACCTCCCCATCCCACCAGCCCCGGCCCCACCACGCAAACAGGAATCCCTGACTCACCGCGGCTTCCTCCCGCTGCCTGGCCACCCTGAGATGGCTTCCCCCGCCCATGCACACTCAGCCCCGCCTGGGGGGGAGCCGGGCCCCCTGATGGTGCCCCCCAGGTCCTGGACAGCCCAGCTCCAGCCCCATGGGCCAGGAGGGTCCAGCAGCTCCTGGCTGGCCAGATGCCCACGCAACAGGGGTTGTGGGGCCCAGCACCTCCCCAGGAGGAGGGCAGCGAGCCGGGCGGGGGAGGGTGTGTCTCTGGGACACTGGCAGGAGCAGGGGAACGGAGCTCCCAGGCTGGGGTAAGCGGGGTGGGCTCCGGGCCCTGCACTGCGCCCCTCTGCCCCCAGTGCTGTGTGTATAGCAGCCCCAGATATTCCCTAGCCTGCTGGGGGTCAAGTGGGGGGCTCCATTCTTCAGATGGGTAAACTGAGGCACAAGGCAAGCCGGGGTTAGGACGCCCTTGCTGCCTGCTGGGAGCAGCCAGCTCTCCCATTGCTCAGTGCCCCTCATTGCGGCTAACCCTGCCCCCCCATTCCTTCCCCTGGCTTGGTGCCCCCATCCCCCCCAGGCTGGGCCGGTCTGTGTCTGCTCCCNGCACCTCCCCAGGAGGAGGGCAGCGAGCCGGGCGGGGGAGGGTGTGTCTCTGGGACACTGGCAGGAGCAGGGGAACGGAGCTCCCAGGCTGGGGTAAGCGGGGTGGGCTCCGGGCCCTGCACTGCGCCCCTCTGCCCCCAGTGCTGTGTGTATAGCAGCCCCAGATATTCCCTAGCCTGCTGGGGGTCAAGTGGGGGGCTCCATTCTTCAGATGGGTAAACTGAGGCACAAGGCAAGCCGGGGTTAGGACGCCCTTGCTGCCTGCTGGGAGCAGCCAGCTCTCCCATTGCTCAGTGCCCCTCATTGCGGCTAACCCTGCCCCCCCATTCCTTCCCCTGGCTTGGTGCCCCCATCCCCCCCAGGCTGGGCCGGTCTGTGTCTGCTCCCCCCCCGCCCCCCCCCGTGAGACAGCCCCTGCCCCTTTGCAGGCCGGAGAGAGGGTCCATTTAATCCTCCTCCAGCCCCTGCTCTGGGCCGACGGGCTGCCTGGCCTGGGCACAGACCCCCGGGTGCCCCGGCTGCGTGGGTCTAGGCTGCCTGGGCTGTGAGATCTCCCAGGTGGCACAGACAGGGGCTGCCCACGGCACAGTCCCAGACACAGGCGAGCAAGCCAGCCGGGCGGCCTGGATGAGGGGCAGGAGGGTGGCAGCCAGGGGCACCTCCCCACTAAGCTCTCTCTTCTCTGGCCCCACAGCCTGCAGCCCCAACGCCTGCCGGGCCACAGGCCGGGGCCTCCAGCCCAAGGGTGTGCGGGTCAAGGAAGTGGCTGATTTCAAGGTCTACACCAAGGGCGCAGGCAGCGGGAAGCTGAAGGTCGTGGTGAAGGGGCCAAGTGAGTGCCGGGCAGGAGGGGGAGCGGTGTGGGGCCGAGGCAGGAGGAGAGGGCCAGTGCCCAGGAGCATCATGGGAAAGACCCATCTCTCTCTGTCAGCCTGTCCTCGGGCCGGAGCGCTGGGGAAACTGAGTCACAGGCCGAGTCGGGAGAGCGAGGTGCTGGTGGTGTGTGCATGTCAGTGCTGCCTCCTGCTGGACAGAGCATGTCACACTGGCCGGCTCTCTCTAGCTTGGGGTCTCTAGAGCAGAAAGCGCCGGGTTCTGCCACGCAGACGGCTGGCGATGGGCATGAGTCCTGCCCCGGTCGCCGCTCAGGCGGGGCTGGGAGCTCCCTGGCCTGGCTCAGCTCTCACTGCCTTGCCCCTCTTTCTGCAGAAGGCACGGAGGAGCCGGTGAAGGTGCGGGAGGCTGGCGAGGGGGTGTACGAATGTGACTACTACCCCGTGGTGCCTGGCAAATACGTGGTGGCAATCTCCTGGGGTGGCTACAGCATCCCCCGCAGGTAAGGGACTGGCCCGTGCCCCTCGCCGGCCTGTGGTGCTTGGGGCAGGGGCTGCGCCAAGCCTGGAGCCATGTCTGGACTAGTGCCGGAGCCTTGCACGCGCGTGTGAAGCGGAAGGAGGCGCTCAGAGCACCCTGGTGGCAACACCTGCAGATTCCTGCCCGGGGCCTTCTGTGCTCTCGAGCCGGGGAGCGGCCTGAGCCCTGGCACACTCGTTACACTAGTGGTATCTCGGTCGCAGAGCAGCAGCCTGGCTGCCCAGGGTCCCCTGGCTCTGACCCTCTGTCTCCTTCGCAGCCCCTTCGAGGTGCAGGTGGCGCCAGAGCCGGGCACCCAGAAAGTCAGGGCCTGGGGCCCGGGTCTGGAGACCGGCATGGTGGGCAAATCAGCCGACTTCGTGGTGGAGGCGATCGGCACTGAAGTGGGGACACTGGGTAAGAGAGCGGGCAGTGGGGCCTGGGGGGAGGAGGAATCCAGGGGGAGGGAGGGGTCTGAGGGGAGCAGGCAGTGGGGCCTGGGGGGAGGGAGGGAT
>NC_133769.1:414247-426153 GCF_003597395.2 Chelonoidis abingdonii
TGGGGAGCGGGTGGCAGGACCGGGTGGGGGAGGGATCTGGGGGAGGGGGCACTTGGAAGGAATTTTTCCCCCTTTGGTGGGCTGGAGCAGCGTTTGCCATTGTCCTGGTGCCTCGTGAGCCGCGGGCAGGGGGGCAGCAGTGGCATGGGCAGGAGCCCTGGCCCAGCCACTGACGCTGGCCGGCGGCTCCCTCGCAGGCTTCTCCATCGAGGGCCCATCGCAGGCGAAGATCGAGTGCGACGACAAGGGGGATGGGTCGTGTGACGTGCGCTACTGGCCCACGGAGCCCGGTGAATACGCCGTGCACGTCATCTGTGACGACGAGGACATCAAGGACAGCCCCTTCATCGCACACATCAAGCCAGCCACCAACGAGTACTTCCCAGAGAAGGTACAGCCTCCCCGGCCCTGCCCGGCCTCCCCTGCCCTGGCCCCTACCCCTACCCCTGCCCCTGCCACTTGAGCTGGAGGAGACTCTCCATGAGCTCTGTGCAGTACGGGGGCCTATGACACGTCATCTGCAGCCAGACCTTTCGCTGCCTGTCTGCTCCCCTACTCTAGCTCGTCCCCTCTCCCCTTGCCTCCTCAGGCGTTGGGGTCCCCTTGCCCAGGAGCCCGGCTCAGGGGTGGGTCTCAGGAGACAGGTACAGAAGGAATTGTAAAAAGCTTTGGCCAGATGAATGAGTCTGAAATTGACTAAGGAAACTGAGGACAGATCCTCTCGGGGGGCCTTGGCTGGCTGGCTCCATGGGGCGGGGAATGGGGCATACGGCCTTTCTCCTCCAGGGAGTGCTGGTTCCGATCCGGCTCCAGGGCAGGGGACTGGCTGGCCCATGGGGTACAGGGCTTTTCCCCGCCAGGAGGCACTGTCTCATCACAGAGTAAAGATCATTGCCATCCAACAGCTGCATTAGAGCCCGGGTGAAATGAGTTTGAGGGGTCCCAGCCCCGTTCCCAGGAGTCCCAGCCCCCCATTCACCCTGGCAGGGACGGACTCTCTCCCTGCAGCACTGGCGCTCAGTGATGGGAGGCTGGGATTCTCCCTCCCCTGGGGGGTCCCTTCGGGGCAGGAGGCTGCTACCCGGCCCGCGCAGGGCACGGTGCACCCCTCCCGGTCCGGCGTTCCTGGCGGGCTGCCCGGCTGAGTTCTCCTGCTCTCCTGCGACAGGTGAAGGCCTTCGGGCCCGGCCTGGAGCCCACCGGCTGCATCGTGGACAAGCCGGCAGAGTTCACCATCGACGCGCGGGGAGCAGGGAAAGCCGAGCTCAAGATCTACGCCCAGGTAGGAGGGGCCCCGGCGGGGGTCTCAGCACAGGGCACCTTGTTGGGACCAGCCCTGGCAGGGCATCCGGGGCAGGTTCCTCCTTGTGGGCTGCGCTGCACCGTGGGACGCGCTGTGGGAATTTCATTGCCGGCATTGGCTGCTGCTGGAGACCGGGAGACTGGGCTAGATGGGCCCAGGGTCAGGTCTGATGCAGCCAGGGGCCGGGAGACTGGGTTAGCTGAACGTAAGAGTGGCCAGACTGGTTCTGACCAATGGTCCATCCAGCCCCGTATCCTGTCTTCTGACAGTGGTCAATGCCAGGTGCCCCAGGGGGAATGAACAGAACAGGGAATCATCAAGAGATCCATCCCCTGTCGCCCATTCCCAGCTTCTGGCAAACAGAGGCTAGGGACACCATTCCTTCCATCCTGGCTAATAGCCATGGATGGATCTATCCTCCATGAATTTATCTAGTTCTTTTTTGAACCTGTTATAGTCTTGGCCTTCACAACATCCTCTGGCATGAAGTTCCACAGGTTGACTGTGCATTGTGTGAAGAAATACTTCCTTTTGTTTGTTTCAAACCTGCTGCCTATTAATTTCATTTGGTGACCCCTAGTTCTTGTGTTATGAGGAGTAAATAACACTTCCTTATCTACTTTCTCCACACCAGTCCTGGCTTTATAGATCTCAATCATATCCCCCCTTAGTCATGTCTTTTCCAGGCTGAAAAGTCCCAGTCTTATTAATCTCGCCTCATACGGAAGCTGTTCCAGACCCCTAATCATTTTTGTTGCCATTTTCTGTAACTTTTTCATTTCTAATATATATTTTCTAAGATGAGGCGACCACATCTGCACGCAGTATTCAAGGTGTAGATGTACCATGGTTATATAGAGTCAATATGATATTTTCTCTTATTATCTCTCCCTTTCTTGATTATTCCCAACATTCTGTTTGCTGTTTGGCTGCTGCTGCACATTGAGTGGATGTTTTCAGAGAACTCTCCACAATGACTCCAAGGTCTCCTTCTTGAGTGGCAACAGCTCATTTAGACCCATCATTTTGTCTGTATAGTCGGGATCATGTTTTCCAATGTGCAGTACTTTGCATCTGTCAACATTGAATTTCTTCTGCCATTTTGCTGCCAATGTGACGGGATCTCTAGGTGCAGCCTGGGACTGTGGGACCATTGTGCCCCCTTAACTCTCCAGCCTGGGCTGTCTCTCACAATGCCCTGGTAGTGACCAGCAGCAAACCCCTCCAGGCGCTGTGATCACTCAGCACAACCGCATGTGGAGCCCCACACCCCCCAGCTAGATTGCCTGAATGTTCCCAGAGCCACTCATGAATCACACAGAGAAAGGCACCAGCCAACCTCCCCCCCAGCTCCCAGCCGTGTACCTCAGGAATATACCATCTTGCACTGCTCAAGGTGAGCTGTGCAAATTTATTAATAGGTTCACCATTTCATCAGTGGAAAGTGGATATACAGCAGCCTTTGCAAAACCTGAGCAGATTTGCCACACACTTACTTCAGGCAAAGTCACTGGTAAAGATAAAAAAGTTAATCACATTTATTGACTATAAACGGTAGATTTTAAGTGATATTAAGTGATAAGCCAAAAGTCAGTTAGTTACCAAAAGAAAAGAAAATGTAAGCACGCAGTCTAAACTCAACCCTGTTAGACTGGGCAACATCTAGATTAAGCAGCTACTCGCCCCACTGGATGAGTCCTTAATATACAGGTTTGTCCCTTAAACCTGGGCCAGTCTCCCCTGCTGGACTCTTCAGTCTTGTGAGTGTCCTTGTTGCTTGCAGTGTAGGTGGGGGCAGGAGAGAGGCCAAGCTTGGGGCCAGCGTGTCTGTTTTATACCCTCAGTCCATGTGCTTGGGGAGCACAAGTCCAGGCCAGTCTGGGGACATTGCTGAGTCTCCAGGCCAGGCTGAGCAATTCCCCTGGTGTGGCCTCATACAGATGAGCCACTGATTTGTAGCTCCCTTGCTGGACAATGGCTGGTGGTGTCTGTCCAGCACCTGCCCAGGCGCTGGTTACTGTCCTTGTCATTGTCTCTGTGTAGCTAGTATCTGGGTGCCTCCCAAACCCACAGCATGTGTTAGTGAAAACCATTTAACAGGCATTGATGACATACCGCAGACGTACGCAACCTCATGAGAAAGCCAGAGGGTTTTCCCAGCTTGGACTAATTTGAACTTCAATCCCAGTGTATCTTCTGTTTTTTCCAAGACATACAGGGTTTTTTTTAGACTCTTGTTGAAAAAAGAGTATGATGAAGACATTACATTTGTGGCTTTTTGAAGACTCTGCAGCTCGTACTAGGGCTAGTTGAGTAGATCATAGAATCACAGAAGTGTAGGGCTGGAAGGGACCTTGTCTAGTCTGGTCCTCTGCACTTAAGGCAGGACTAAGTATTATCTAGGTCAGGGGTAGGCAACCTATGGCACAGGTGCCGAAGACAGCACGCAAGCTGATTGTCAGTGGCACTGGCACTGTCTGGGTCCTGGCCACCCGTCTGGGGGGCTCTGCATTTTAATTTAATTTTAAATGAAACTTCTTAAACATTTTAAAAACCTTATTTCCTTTACATACAACAATAGTTTAGTTCTATATTATAGACTTGTAGAAAGAGACCTAAAAACGTTCAAATGCATGACTGGCACGTGAAACCTTAAATTAGAGTGAATAAATGAAGACTCGGCACAGCACTTCTGAAAGTGATTCATAGATTCATAGACTCTAGGACTGGAAGGGACCTCGAGAGGTCATCGAGTCCAGTCCCCTGCCCTCACGGCAGGGCCAAATACTGTCTAGACCATCCCTGATAGACATTTGTCTAAACTACTCTTAAATATCTCCAGAGATGGAGATTCCACAACCTCCCTAGGCAATTCATTCCAGTGTTTATCTACCCTGACAGTTAGGAACTTTTTCCTAATGTCCAACCTAAATCTCGCTTGCTGCAGTTTAAGCCCATTGCTGCTTCTTCTATCATTAGAGGCTAAGGTGAACAAGTTTTCTCCTCCTCATGATGAAACACCTTTAGATACCTGAAAACTGCTTCAATGTCCCTCTCAGTCTTCTCTTTTCCAAACTATAATAAACCCAATTCTTTCAGCCTTCCTTCATAGCATGTTCTCAAGACCTTTAATCATTCTTGTTGCCTTTCTCTGGACCCTCTCCAATTTCTCCACATCTTTCTTGAAATGCGGTGCCAGAACTGGACACAATACATAATTAGATGGAACAAGGTGGACGATGTGGTTCTGGCGGGACCCAACTGAGAGTGCCAGTTCAGGACCAATTGCTCAAACAGGGCAGTCACAGCCAAGGCTGGGGTTTCTCCACCTCTAAGGCAAACCAAACCAGCCAGACAAAAATGACTTCGGTTTCACCCCACTGGCTAACCCCAAGTCCACAAGCAATTTCCTTAGACACTCCAGTCTCCCAATATCACACCAGTCCCACACGTCCTAGGGATGAATGGTTATGAAAACAACACCCCAGTAAAAGAAAAAGGTTCTCTCGATCCAAAGGACCAAGCCCAGACCCAGGTTATATACACATCAGATCTTACCCACAAATCAGCTGCGTTGCCAATCCTTTAGAATCTAAAATCTAAAGGTTTATTTATAAAAGGAAAAGATAGAGATGAGAGCTAGAATTGTTACATGGAATCAATTACATACAGTAATGGCTAAGTTCTTAGTTCAGGCTTGTAGCAGTGATGAATAAACTGCAGTTCAAATCAGTCTCTGGAGTACATCCCAGCTGGATGGGTCATCAGTCCCTTGTGCAGAGCTTCAGCTTGTAGCAAAGTCCCTCCAGAGGTAGGAAGCAGGATTGAAGACAAGATGGAGATGAGGCTCCGCCTTATATAGGCTTTTTCAGGTGTAAGGACACTTCTTTGTTCTTACTGTGGAAAGTTACAGCAAAATGGAGTCTACAGTCAACATGGCCAGTTTCTGCACACCCTGCTGAGTCACAAGGCGTATTCGCCTCCTCTCAATGGGTCAATTGTGTAGCTATGGTCCTTAATGGGCCATCAAGCAGGCTAAGCTGAGCTGACACCAACTTGTCTGGGATCTTTCCCAGTAACACAGCACAAGTTTGAAATACAGACAGCATACAGCCAATATTCATAGCTTCAACTACAAAAATGATGCAGACCTACAGACAGCATAATCATAACCAGTAATCCGTAACCTAGTCTTAGACACCTTATATGACCCCCTTTACACAAGATTTGGTGCCACTACAGGACCTTGGTTGCAACCCATGTTCTATATGGTCCCAGTTTATACCAATAACGTCACAAATGGGTTTCAGCAGATCAGAACCTTTCCCCTGATACCTCACATGGCATGTTTTATATGCAAGATCACAGTTAGATCTAAACAATGAATATGGGGGTTCCAGGGCGCTCCCGCGGGGTATAGAGTGTCACAGCCCAGTCACCCAGTTTGGTGAGATCCTGCTGTATCTCTTTACAGTTTCCTTTGGACTTAACTAGCTTGAGTAGTTTTGTATTGTCCGCACATTTTGCCATCTCACCGTTTACGCCTTTTTCCAGATCATTTATGAATATGTTAAATAGCACTAGTCCCAGTACAGCCCCCTGGGGGACCCCACTAGTTACCCCTCTCCATTCTGAAAATTGAGCATTTATTTCTACCCTTTGTTTTCTGTCTTTTAACCACTTACTGAGCCGTGAGAGAACCTCCCCTCTTCTCCCAGGACAGCTGACTTTGCTCAAGAGCCTTTACTTTGTCAAAGACTTTCTGAAAATCTACGTACACTAGATCCACTGGATCCCTCTTGTCCACCTGCTTGTTGAGCCCCTCAGAGAATTCTAGTAGATTGGTGAGGCATGATTTCCCCCTACAAAAACCATGTTGACTCTTCCTCACACAAATCATCATATAGTTCATCTATAGTTTCAACCAGTTTGCCCAATACTGAAGTCAAGCTTACCAGCCTGTAATTGCCAGGATCACCTCTGGAGCCCTTTTTAAAAATTGGTGTCACGTTAACTGTCCTCCAGTCATTGGGTACAGAGGCTGATTTCAATGACAGGTTATAAACCACAGTTAGTAGTTCTGCAGTTTTATATTTCAGAACTCTTGAGTGATACCATCGAGTCCTGGTGACTTATTACTGTTTAGTTTATCAATTTGTTCCAAAACCTCCTCTAATGACACCTCAGTGTGGGACAGTTCCTCAGATCTGTCACCTACAAAGCATGGCTCAGGTGTGGGAATCTCCCTCACAGCCTCTGCAGTGAAGACTGATGCAAAGAATTCGTTTAGTTTCTCTGCAACGGCCTCGAGTGCTCCCTTAGCATCTCGATCCTCCAGGGGCCCCACTGGTTCTTTAACAGGCTTCCTGCTTCTGATGTACTTAAAAAATGTTTTGCTGTTAGTTTGAGTCTTTGGCTAGTTGCTCTTCCAATTCTTTTTTGACCTTTGATTATACTCAGCCACTTGACTTGCTCCTTTCTGTTTTCCTCGGTAGGATTTAACTGCCAATTTTTAAAGGATGCTTTTTGCCTCTGCCACTTTTACTCTGCTGTTTAGCCACAGTGGCACTTTTTAGGTTCCCTTCCTATGTTTCTTTCAATCTGGGGTATTGTCACAGAGTGTGGGGAAGTCATGGCCCTGCACCCCCCACTTCTTGTGATTCATTGTGACTCTCAACCAGCCAGTAAAGCAGGAGGTTTCTTAGATGACAGGACACAGTCCCAAGCAGGGCTTGTAGGTACAACCAGGACCCCTCAGCCGGGTCTCTCTGGGGGGCGAGGAGCTTAGACCCTCGACTTGGGGTTCCCTGTCTCTTCCCAGCCAGCCCAAACTGAAACCAAAAACCCCTCCAGCAGGCTCTCTCCCGCTCCTTCCCTCCCCCTCTCCCTTTGTCCAGCTTCCCGGGCAAAGGTGTCAACTCGCTCACCCCCCCTCCCCCGGCTCAGGTACCGTCCCTCACCTAAAGTCACCCCCTGCTCTCCCATCCCCCATGCAGACAGTCCCAGTAAAACCAGAGACAGTCCCAGGTCACTCTGCCCCACTCCCTGCTGTGTCACAGGTAACATTTCATGGGAATGAATATTAGGGTGTTCTTGAAAAGTTCTCATTTCCCTTTGGGGGCTGTTACCTTTTCATTTCCACTCAACTCACTTCTTCACTTCTATGTAGTTCCCCGGTCTGAGGTTAAATGCTGGGCGGGCTTCTTTTGTGTGACCCCCCCCCCCCCCCGGGATGTTGAATTTAATTACACTATGGTCGCTACTACCAAGTGGTCCAGCTCTATTCACCTCTTGGACCAGACCCTGTGCTCCACTCAGTACTAACTCAAGCGTTGCCTCTCCTCTGGGTGGTTCCAGGGCCAGCTGCTCCATCTGAGGTGTCATGAAGCTTTCTCTCTGCATCCCGTCCTGAGGTGTCGTGTACCCAGGCAGTATGGGGAGAGTTGAAATCCCCCGTTATTACTGAGTTTTCTATTTTTATAGCTTCTCTAATCCCCCTGAGCATTTCACAGCCACTGTTGCTGCCCTGCTCAGGCGGTCGGGAGCACGTCCCCCCCTGCAATACTCCTGTTATTCCAGCCTGGAATGTCCATCCAGACGGTCCGTGGGACAGTTTGATTCCTTTGCAGTTTTTACTATGAAATGATAAAATCTTTACTGGAAAATCAGTTGGGCCCATGGTGGGAAGTGACAGGCGGGTGGGCGGGTTACCAGGCCAGACAGGCCTGTGGTGGGAAGTAACAGGTGGGCGGGCAGGATGCCAGGCCGGACGGGCCCGTGGTGGGAAGCGGCAGGCGGGCGGGACGCCGGGCTGGACGGGCCCATGGTGGGAAGCGGCAGGCGGGCGGGATGCCGGGCCGGACGGGCCCGTGGTGGGAAGTGGCGGGCAGGCGGGATGCCAGGCCGGACAGGCCCATGATCTGGTCTGAGTTAGACCGGCCATAAATGCAATCCAATGGGAGGAATCCCCCAGAGCATGCGGCACTAGCAGGTTGCCAGCCAGAGCCCCATCCTGTGCAGAGCAGGTTGCACAGGGGGAAGCAGAGGATCCTCCGGGGAGCAGGAGGGGTGGCTGTCTCTGGCCCGCAGGGTGATCACACAGCCTGGGGCGGGAGTGACCTTTGCCATCTGGTGCCTGCCGCGCAGCTGAGCTCCTGTTTGTGCCCGCAGGACGCCGAGGGCTTCCCCATCGACATCAAGATCAAGGACAACGGTGACAACACCTTCCACTGCGTCTATGTGCCCACCAAGCCCATCAAACACACCATCATCATCTCCTGGGGCGGGGTGAATGTCCCCAAGAGCCCCTTCCGGGTGAGTGCCCCCGTCTCTTGCTGGCCCTGTGGTGGGGGACTGAGTGGGCACCAGAGCCCACTGGCTGGGCGCCCGGCCCTGCTCCTAGACGAGTGACAAGGCAATGGCAGAGTGCTGAGGGGGCTCCGGATTCAGAGGGGATTCCAGGCCCTCACATGGCTTGGAGACACCCCCTTCCTGGTGGTGTCCCAAAGGAGCTGGACCGGGCATCCTGCCCAGCCCACCAAGGATGGAGCTGCCCCCTCTGGGTGTGGGGTGGGCTCCCCCGGCTAGCCAGAGCCCATGGACACCACCCGGCTAGCCAGAGCCCATGGACACGCACGTTGCTCCTGGCAGGTGACTGTGGGCGAGGGCAGCCACCCAGACAAGGTGAAGGTGTACGGCCCCGGCGTGGAGAAGACGGGGCTCAAGGCCAACGAACCCACCTACTTCACCGTGGACTGCAGCGAGGCCGGGCAAGGTAGGACCGACCGAGGGGCCACGGGCATCCCTGTCCTTCCCTGGGGGCACTAACTTTGGTCAGGGCACCGCTGCCAGCCGACAGCTTTCGGGGGCCCACGTGTGCAGCGAGCGGGATGGATCTCAGCCCGGTCTTGAGCGGGATGGGCAAACCACTAGCACAAGTGCCACTGGGTCTATGGGGCCTGGGCTGGGCAGCTTGACTGAGGGGCCACGGGATACGTGGGGCACAGAGAGTGAGCTGCCCCTTGCCCACTTAAGGTCTAGCGGGCGATGGAGGCTGCTTGTGTCCTCCAGCCAGGGCTAGAGAGCAAGTTCCCCACTGCAGGCCGGCCCCACTGCCCTAGGGCTCAGCCGGCCCAGCCCAGCCCCCCCCGACCAGCCCCCCTGCTCCTGGGGTCAGCCTGCCCAGACCCCACTGACCAGCACCCTGCGTGCCAGCCCCCGTGCCCCGGGGGTGCAGCCGGCCCAGCCCCCGCTGATCAGCACCCTGTGGGCCAGCCCCCCGGCCCCTGGGCTCAACTGGCCCAGCCCCCCATGACCAGTGCCCTGCGGGCCAGTCCCCCCCCCCGCTGGCTGGCTCCCCTGTGATGTGGGCTTCCCGACTGTGTTACAGGGGACGTGAGCATCGGGATCAAGTGCGCCCCAGGTGTTGTGGGGCCAGTGGAGGCCGACATCGAATTCGACATCATCAAAATGACAACGACACCTTCACAGTGAAGTACACGCCGCCAGGCGCCGGCGGTACACGATCATGGTGCTCTTCGCCAACCAGGTACGGGCTGGCACGGGCGGTACACGATCATGGTGCTCTTCGCCAACCAGGTACGGGCTGGCACCGGGCGGTACGCCATCAGGTGCTCTTCGCCAACCAGGTAGGGGCTGGCGCGGGCGGTACGCCGTCATGGTGGCTCTTCGCCAACCAGGTACGGCTGGCGCCGGCAGTACGCCGTCATGGTGCTCTTCGCCAACCAGGTACGGGCTGGCGCCGGGCGGTACGCCGTCATGGTGCTCTTCGCCAGCCGGGTACGGGCTGGCGCCGGGCGGTACGCGTCATGGTGCTCTTCGCCAAACCAGGTACGGCTGGCGCCGGGCGGTACGCCATCATGGTGCTCTTCGCCAACCAGGTACGGGCTGGCGCCGGGCGGTACGCCGTCATGGTGCTCTTCGCCAGCCGGGTACGGGCTGGCGCCGGGCGGTACGCCGTCATGGTGCTGTTCGCCACCAGGTATGGACTGGTGCTGGGCCCAGGGCAGCAGAAGGGAGCATGGGCCATCTCGGGGGGCTCAGACCAGCCTCCCAAAGCCACTGTTGTCCCCGTGTCCCTCAGGGGAGCAGCTCAAGGGGCTCTGTAGGGGGCTCCCTGTGGCCTCTCACCCCGGCACTGGGATCCTGGGAGGACCTGCCATTGGCTGGGTGTGCTGCTCTCCAGGCTAAGGAGGAGGCCCAGGGGAGAGGGACAGAGCCATGCCGGGGGCGTCTGTGCGGCTGGAGGGGCTTGGCCAGGGCAGCTGTGGGACCCACGGCTGCAAATTCACATCCCACTGCAGATCCAGCCCAGGTGCCGCGCCCCACCCCAGAGGGGGGCAGCAGTTTGGAGCCGGCGGGCAATTGCTGGGCAGGCGGGGGGCTCCAGAGGAGAGAATCATAGAATCATAGAAGATCAGGATTGGAAGGGACCTCAGGAGGTCTCAGTCCAACCCCCTGCTCAAAGCAGGACCAATCCCAACTAAATCATCCCAGCCAGGGCTTTGTCAAGCCTGACCTTAAAAACCTCTAAGGAAGGAGATTCCACCACTCCCTAGGGAACCCATTCCAGTGTTTCACCACCTCCTGGTGAAATAGTGTTTCCTGATATCCAACCTAAACCTCCCCACTGCAACTTGAAGCACATTACTCCTTGTTCTGTCATCTGCCACCACTGAGAACAGTCTAGATCCATCCTCTTTGGATCCCCTTTCAGGTAGTTGAAAGCAGCTATCAAATCCCCCTCATTCTTCTCTTCCGCAGACTAAACAATCCCAGTTCTTCAGCCTCTCCTCATAAGTCATGTGCTACAGCCCCTAATCATTTTTGTTGCCCTCCACTGGACTCTTCAATTTTTTCACATCCTTCTTGTAGTGCAGTGCCCAAAACTGACACAGCCTCACCGATGTTGAATAGAAGGGGAATGATCACGCCTCCATCTGCTGGCAATGCCCTACTTAACACCAAAATGCCATTAGCTTTCTGGCAAAAAAGGGCACACTGCAGACTTATATCCAGCTTCCTCACTGTAAACCCTCAGGTCCTTTCGCAGAACTGCTGCAGCCATCCGTCCCTAGTCTGTTACAGTGAATGGGATTCTTCCATGCCTAAGTGCAGGACCTCTGCACTGTCCTGCTGAACCTCATCAGTTCTTTTGGCCCAATCCTCTATTTGTCTGGGGGCCCCTCGTATTCTAGCTTTAGCCTCCAGGTATCTACCTCTCCTCCCAGTTTAGTATTTCATCTGCAAACTGCTGAGGGTGCAGTCCAGGCCATCTCCAGATCATTAATGAAGATATTGAAACAAAACCGGCTCCAGGCCAACCCTTGGGCACTCCTCTGAAACGGCTGCCAGCTAGACAGGACCGTTGATCACAACCAACTGAGCCCGACGAATCTACCAGCTTTCTATCCACCTTGATCCATCACAGCCATACCTTCTTAACCTGCTGGCAAGATACTGTTGGGAGACAGATGTCAAAAGCTTTGCTAAATCAAGGAATAACACCATCCAGCTTCCCCTCAGCACAGAGATTATCTCCTCATAGAGGAATCAATTAGTCAAGCCTGGACTTGCCCTTGAT
>NC_133769.1:427436-450151 GCF_003597395.2 Chelonoidis abingdonii
CGCCAGCCGATCAGTGCCCCCCGCCGGGGCTGGGCGTCGCCCCCCTGCACACACGCCAGCCGATCAGTGCCCCCCGCCGGGGCTGGGCGTCACCCCCCTGCACACCTGCCAGCCGGACAGTGCCCCCGCCAGGGCTGGGCGTCGCCCCCCTGCACACGTGCCAGCCGGGCAGTACCCCCGCCAGGGCTGGGCGTCGCCCCCCTGCACACTCACAGCTGGGGTTTGTGGCTTCCCGCCGGGCACTGCTCCCCACCTCTTCCCTGACTCGGTTGTTCTCTCCACTCAGGGCAATCTGGCCGTGACGGTGACATACGGGGGGGACCCTGTGCCCAAGAGCCCCTTTACTGTCAGCGTGGCCCCTCCCCTGGACCTCAGCAAGGTCAAAGTGCAGGGACTCAACAACAGTGAGTGGGGGCAGGGCCGTGGGGCATGGGGGATGGGCTGGAGGGGCTGGAAAATGCCAGGGCGACAGTTGATTGGGATGCGGGAGGAGTGGGCTGAGATGGAGGTGGAACAGCGATGTGCGGCAGGCGAGAGGCTGGCACCGTGGGGCGCAGTGGGCGAGGGGGTGACTCTGGGGGGCATCTTGGGCGAGTGGCGGGCATGGTGGGCGAGAAGGTGGCCCCATGGGGCACGGCAGGCGAGGGGCTGGCACAGTGGGGCCTGACGGGCCAGGGGCTGGCACCGTGGGGCGAGGTAGCGGCACCGCTGGGCGTGGCGGGCGAGGGGCTGGCACGGTGGGGTGGCTCTGTTGCCCTGACGCTCTCACCCTGCAGAGGTGGACGTGGGCCAGGACCAGGAGTTCACGGTGAACACCCGTGGCGCTGGGGGCCAGGGGCAGGTGGACGTGAAGATCACCTCGCCCTCCCGCCGGCCCATCCCCTGCAAGGTGGAGACCGGCACCACCAGCGACATCCACAGCGTCAAGTACATGCCCCCCGAGGAGGGGCCCTACAAGGTGGATGTGGCCTACGACGGGCACCCCGTCCCGGGCAGCCCCTTCTCCGTCGAGGGGGTGATGCCACCAGACCCATCCAAGGTGAGTGGTGGGGGCTGCCTGTGGGCTGGCCACCATCTCCTGTCGCCCTGTGACCCCCGGGAGGGATAGTGTGCCATGGGTGGAGCTGCTCCACGCCCAGCCCCTCGGGGTCACCCTGGCTGCCCTGCCTGCCAGGTCTGTTCTGGGGCTGGGGCATATTCACAATGCTTGCCAGGTCTGTTCTGGGGCTGGGGCATATTCACGATGCCTCCCAGCTCTCACAGACCGGAGTGATGACATGGTCCGGCACACGGCAGTGAGGAATTGACCCCTGTGCTCTGGTGCCAGGCAGAGAGCGGGCATTCAGGACACAGGAGGGTGTTGTCCTGCTATGGAGATGCCAGGCAGTGTCCCGGGCTCAGGGGCCAGGGTAGAGAGCTAGGCCTGATGGGGTCCTTCCCAGCCTGCTCTCTGGGGCAGGATCCGGGATCACGGTCTGCCCCTGCCCAGCCAGGCCGGGGTACCCCCTGTGCCATGCAGGGAGGCAGAACCCAAACCGGGAGCGAGTCGCCTCCCGTGGCCAGAGGGGAGAGGAGACGTTGCTGGCAGCTGCCCCCAGGGCCGTTCCTGCCCAGCTGATGTGTGGCCGCTCCCGTTTCAGGTATGTGCCTACGGGCCAGGCCTGGAGGGCGGCTTCGTGGGCAAGCCGGCCCCCTTTGCCATCGACACCAAGGGCGCGGGCACGGGCGGGCTGGGTCTGACCGTGGAGGGCCCGTGTGAGGCCAAGATCGAGTGCCAGGACAATGGGGACGGGTCGTGCTCCGTGTCCTACCTGCCGACGGAGCCGGGCGAGTACTCCATCAACATCCTCTTTGCCGAGGCCCACATCCCCGGCTCGCCCTTCAAGGCCAACATCCAGCCGCTCTTCGACCCCAGCAAGGTGACGGCCAGTGGGCCGGGGCTGGAGCGCGGCACGGCGGGCGAGACCGCCACCTTCCTGGTGGACTGCTCCAAGGCGGGTGAGGCCGCGCTCACCATTGAGATCGTCTCCGAGGCGGGGGTCAAGGCCGAGGTGGTGATCCAGAACAACCGCGACGGCACCTACACCATCACCTACAGCCCCGCCTTCCCCGGCACCTACACTATCACCATCAAGTACGGCGGGCACCCCGTGCCCAAGTTCCCCGCCCGCGTCAATGTCCAGCCCGCCGTCGACACCAGCGCCGTCAAGGTCTTCGGGCCTGGCGTGGAGCCGCGAGGTGAGGGCCCTGGCTGGCTGTCCCCGGACACCCCCGTCTACCAGTCTAGCTATCCCCAGACACCCCCATCTACCTGTCTGTCTATCTGTCCATCCCTGTACATCTCTCTCTCTCTGTATACACCTGTCTCTATCTGCCCCACATGCCCCTCTATCCGTCCCCACACACGCACACCTCTCCCCCTCTGGCCCCATACCCCCCTCCCATATGTCCCCGTACCTGCTCTCTGGATGTGGCCAGGCTGACCTGCTCCCTCCTGCAGGAGGCTGTCTGAGGCCCTCTGCTGGGCTCCGGGGTGGGATGGGGGCCCCTGGGGCCCCTTGCCAGGGAAGCGGGTTCCACCGAATGCCCTGGCGGGTGACACCTCGGACAAGATGCTGACAGCTGATTGGCACAGCCCGGGCTCCAGCGCTCCCATAGGCAGGTGCGGCTCTCTCTGGGGGGCAGCAGCCGCCCCAGGCTGGCGCTCACTGCCCGCTCGCTCTGCCAGGCGTCCTGCGTGAGGTCACCACCGAGTTCACCGTGGACGCCCGCTCACTCACCAAGACGGGTGGCAGCCACATCAAGGCGCGCGTCATTAATCCCTCGGGTGCCAAGACAGAAACCTACCTCACAGACAATGGCGATGGGACCTACCGCGTCCAGTACACAGCCTACGAGGAGGGTAAGGAGCCCTGCCCTCCGCCGGCCTCTCCCAGCCAGGGCCACCCACAGCTCCAGCTCTGACTTAGGTTGTCCCCACCCCAAAGCTGGTAGTAGCCCCCGCTCCCCCTCCATATAGGCCCAGGGTCAGGGTAATTATCCCCAGCTCAGAGGGGGAAACTGAGGCATACAGAGGGGTGTCATGCTATGAATTGGTCGGCGCTGGGAAGGCTGGGACGCTGTGGCCGAGCCCCATGGGGGATGATTTATCGCTGGGACATAGGGAGCAGGTGCCCTGGGCTGGGCAGGTGGGGGGTGGGGGGGTGCAGTCTGGTGCCCTGTCAGCTGCCCTGAGGCTGTGACTGTTGTTAGAGCTGCCAGGCGAGCTCTGGCTCAGGCAGGGACCCTGGGGGCACCTGGTGCCTGGGAGCTGGGTCCATGGCCTGACCCTGACGGGAGGAGGCAGTGATGGATTTGGGGGTTCCTGAAGGAGGATTTCACTGGGATGGGGCAGGTCCCGGCACAGCTGTTGGGGGGAGGGGGTGTCCCAGGGGCCTTACACCCCATGGGGATGCCTGGGCTGGAAGGGAAGGACCCCATGTCAAACCTGGCTGGGTTTCTCCAGCTCCAAAATCCCAGTGCGGTCTGGGGGAACAGCAGCCGTTGGGAACAGAGGGCTGTCATGCCTCCCTGCCCCCCAGTTGGCATTGCAGGCATGTTGGGGGGCGGGGGGGGCTTCCTGACCCCTGGGGGGGGCTGGGGGGGGCGGGGGCAGCTCCTGACCCCTCCCCGCCCCGTCTGGCACACCAGGCCTGCACCGGGTGGAGGTGACGTATGACGAGGTACCAGTGCCCAAGAGCCCGTTCCGCGTGGCCGTCGCCGAGGGCTGTGAGCCCAGCCGTGTGCGTGCCTACGGCCCCGGCCTGGAGGGGGGGCTGGTGAACAAGTCCAACCGCTTCACCGTGGAGACCAGGTACCGTCCCCCATCCTGCCGGGATCCGCCGGGGAGAGGGGAGACCAGGGAGCCACCGCAGTCACAGCCCAGACCAGGGGTGGGGGACGGATGCTGGCGGGTGGCTCCCCGGGTCCCGTTCCCACACCACTCCCTGTCCTGTGAGGTGGGCGGCTCCTGTGGGGTGAAAGCCCCGAGAGGGGACGAGCACGGCCCTGCGGGAAGGAAGACCCTGTCCTGGCACTGCTGGCCGGGACATGGCCAGGCCCCGGAGGGTCTGGCTGGGGTCTCTGGGTAACAGCACAGGGCCAGGACAGATGCTTACTAAATGCTTCCACCCCGATCAGCGTGTGGAGCTCCCTGCCACAAGAAGCCAAGAGCTGAGCAGGATGCTAGCAAGGCTGTGCCACGCGTGGGGCTAATGGCCCCCTCCCGGCTCAGAGCAGCCGCACCGGAGGTAACTGAGCGCTGGCAAGGAGGGGGCTCCCCAGGGCAGATCACCCCCTACGCTGCCTTTGGCATCAGCTGCTCCTGGCCAGAGCCCCCCTTCTACCCCCTGACCTAGGAGCTCTGCACTGGGGGACCAGGCCCCAGATCCCCTCTCCCACATCCGCCCATGGCTGAGGCGGAGCTGGATTTCCGGGTGGTTGGGGGGGGCTCTGACTGGCCCTGGCCTCTCTTGGCAGGGGCGCTGGCACTGGCGGGCTGGGCCTGGCCATCGAGGGGCCATCGGAGGCCAAAATGTCCTGCAAGGACAACAAGGATGGCAGCTGCAGCGTGGAGTACATCCCATTCACAGCCGGCGACTACGACGTCAACATCACCTTCGGGGGGCGCCCCATCCCAGGTAGGGGCCGCAGCCGGGGGCATGGCCAGGCTGGGCCGGGGGGGGAGGGTCACTGGGCTGGGGGATGGGGATGGGGTCACGATGCTCTGGAACTGCCCCCTACGAAGCCAGGCAGGACTCTGGGGGAGTCTCCTCTCTGGGAGCAGACTGGCTCCAGGGCAGGACGCTCCCACGGCTTCACTTCCTGGGTCTGACCTTGGAGCATTCAGCATCCTCTGCCCCTCCGTGCGCTTCCCCCAGCGAGTCCGTCCAGAGCGACTTTCAGCCAAGTCCATCTTGGGGGAAGGGAGCCCAGAGCCAGGGTTCTGCCCACCCCCTGTGCCCCAAGCCAGCCAAGACTGACTCACTTCCAGCTGCCTGGCCTCTACCCTGCCCGTTGCTCCTCCTCTGGCCTTTGTCTCACTTCCCGGGGCAAGAGTCACCTGGTCGCATTCCCCTCCTGCGTCTCAGGTTATGAAGAGGTGGCCATAGCATCCATGCAGGCAGCTGCAGCAACCCCCACAAAGGTCACCCGCACTTATTCCCATTGCATTGATGCAATAGACAGGGAAACTGAGGCACACACAGCATTCATGCAAAACATAAGATTCACATATGACACAATGAGGGAAAATCCCCACTTCATCACTGTCACAGCCAGGTCAGGCCGGGCGACAGGGCGATAGGGTCACTGGGCGGGGGAGCTGGGGTTGCAGCTGGGCTGAGGGGCTGGGGTCACGTCCTCATCCTGCCATGTGCACCTTGGGCTGGAGTGCAGCAGGGTGACTTGGCAGGAGCTGGCCAGGGCTGTGTCTGGGTTGGCTGGGTGCAGCGCGGGAGCTGGTGGGGGGCACTGGGCTGGTCGGGCCTGTGGCTCTGGTCCAGAGCGGGGGGCACCGGGCTGGCTGGGGAAGAGGGGATGACAGGTTCGATCACAGAAACCCTCTTGTGAACTGCCACCTGATGTGCTGAGACTACCTCTGAGCCCATTTTCCCTGGCAGCTTGGGGCTGCAGGACGCTGCCTGGTTGAGCCAGACACGCCAGCCTGCTGCAGCCCAGACCCAGGTCTGAACCACGTCCCCAAAAGCTGGAGACTTAACTGAAAACCGGTTAGAAAGTGCTCCTGTCTCCAGCACCCAGATACCCAGTTCCCAAAGGGATCCAAACCCCAAATAAATCTGTTTTACTCTGTATAAAGCTCATAAACTGTCCGCCCTCTCTAACACTGCATGAGAGATACACACAGCTGTTTGCTCCCCCGGGAATTAATTACTTGCTGTGGGTTAATTAATAGTAAAAAGTGATTTTATTAAGTATAAAAAATAGGAGTTAAGTGGTTCCAAGTAAACAGACAGAACAAAGTAAATTACCAAGCAAAATAAAACGAAAACACGCAAGTCTAAGCGTAATACGTGAAGAAACTAGTTACAGTAAATCTCTCCCTCAGAGATGTTCCATTCAGCTTCTTTCACAGACTAGACTCCTTCCTAGTCTGTTTCCCCTGGTACAGCCCTTGTTCCAGCTCAGGTGGTAGAGGGGGATTTCTCATGACCGCAGCCCCCTTCATTCTGGTCCATCCCCTTATATACCTTTGGCGCAAGGCAGGAATCCTTTGTCTCTGGGTTCCCACTCATCCTTCTAAATGGAAAAGCACCAGGTTTAAGCTGGATTCCAGCCCCGGGTGCCATGGTCACATGTCCTGCGAGACCTCAAGCCTCCAGTCTCCCAGCCTGACCCACAGGAAGGCTGCCTGCAAACAGAGCCATCCACAGGCAGTTGTCCTGGCTGATGGGAGCCATCAAGATTCCAAACCATCATTAATTGCCCACACTTTGCATAGTCACAATAGGCCCTCAGAGTTATAGTTCATATTCCTAGTTTCAGATACAAGCGTGGTGCATTTATACGAACAGGATGACCACACTCAGTAGATTATAAACTTCGTAATGATACCTTACAAGAGACCTTTGGCATGAAGCATATTCCAGTGACATTATATTCACACTCGTTAGACCATTTTCATAACATCATATAGAGTGCAATGTCCCAGGGGCACCGGGCTGGCTGGGCCCCCGGCTCTGGTCCGGGGAAGGGGGGCACCGGGCTGGCTGGGCCCCCGGCTCTGGTCCGGGGAAGAGGGGCACCGGGCTGGCTGGGCCCCCGGCTCTGGTCCGGGGAAGGGGGGCACCGGGCTGGCTGCTGTAATGGTTCGTGGCGGGGCTGGCAGCCCCTGCGCTATGGGGTTTGTTTCCGATCCAGGGGTGACGTCCCATGAAGTCAGTGCAGGTCAGGCTCCCTGCCACGCCCTGGGGGCTGGGGTCCGGCTGCCCCTGGTTAGTAACTGCCCCTCCCCCCACAGGGAGCCCCTTCCAAGTGCCCGTGAAGGACGTGGTGGATCCCAGCAAGGTGAAATGCTCAGGCCCTGGGCTGGGGGCTGGCGTCCGTGCCCGCGTCCCCCAGACCTTCACCGTCGACTGCAGCAAGGCCGGGCTGGCACCCCTGGAAGTGATGGTCCTCGGCCCCTCAGGTACCTGGAGCAGAGCCCTGGGCTGTGCCCCCCAGGCCGGGCGCAGGGTGGGAATGGGGCCTCAAACCCTCTGGGGATGGCTCGTAGGGGGGTGGGATTCTCATAGGGTGGGGGATGGGTCAATTTGGGGGATGGGATGACTCGTAGGGGTTGAGATTCTCATGGGGGGGGATGGGGTGGCTCGTGGGGCTGGTGTCCGGATGGGGTGGCTCGTGGGGAGAGGGGGCTTGGGGCAGCCCCTCCTACCTAAAGGTCCCCTCCCCATGCCCCCACGGCGGGGCTCTAAGAGGGGGGTACCTGTGGGGGGGGGCGCTCCCCTCTCGCCCACCCTGAGCCCACCGGGCTGTGCCCCCTGTGCCGCAGGCCTGGCCGAGCCGGTGGACGTGCGGGATAACGGGGATGGCACCCACAAAGTGAACTACACCCCGGCCAGCGACGGGCCTTACACTGTGGCTGTCAAGTACGCCGACCAGGAGGTGCCGCGCAGGTGAGCCGGGCAGGGGGGCTAGTGTGCGTGGGGGGTTACTATGGGGGGGCACAAGGCTGAAGTCCAGTGGCCGCTGGAGCCTGGGGCCTGGCTGGCCGGACAGCTGGCCGGAGGCAGGGGGCTGGAGCAGGCTCTGGAGAAGGTCAGATTGAATCCTAACCGGCCTGGAGTCCCAGGCTTGGGGCTCTGGCCCTGCTGGAACAGAGCCAGGCAGGACTCTGGTGCCGGGTCTCCCCACACGGCCACTCTCTGCAGGGCAAGGAGCTTCCTCTGCTTCGGCTCTTCCTGGGTCTGAGCTCAGAGCATTCAGCCCCCTGCTCACCCCGTGAGCTTCCCGCAGTGAGTCCACTGGGCTGGGACGCCTGGGGCAGCCTCACCCACCCCCACAGGGGCCCTGCACCCCCACTCCACAGCCAGCCCTGACCTCCTCCAACAGGAGGTTTATATCCGTTGCCAGGACACAGAGTATCGGCCATTCTCTGTGCCCAGGCAGCCAGTTGGCATCACACCTGCCCTCTAGGGGTCTCTGCACTGATCACACCCACTTGTCCTACCACCTAGACACTTCAGTAACACATGGGGAAACTGAGGCACAGTCTTCAGCACAAACACATAAGAACATTCTCACTTTGTCACACAAACAGCCCTGCCATGCAGACCCCCAGCCCAGTTGCACCAGGGCCGCCTGGGTGGGGGCAAGTGGAGCAATTTGCCCCGGGCCCCGCAGGGGCCCCCACGAGAGTTTTTCAGGGGCCCTGGGGGACCTTCACTCGCTCTGGGGGCCCCAGAAAACTCTCATGGGGCCCAGGGCCCCGGAGCTCCTTCTGCTCCGGGTCTTTGGCGGCAATTCGGCGGCGGGGCGGTCCTTCCCCCCCAGGACCTGCCACCGAAGTGCCCTGAAGACCTGCGGTAGGGGGCCCTTCTGCCCCGGGACCTGCTGCCGAAGACACCAGGCCCCCGAATCCTCTGGGCAGCCCTGAGTTGCGCCCGTCCCTCAACCCGCCCCTCCTGCTGGGTGCTCCCAGAGGCAGACGTATGAGACAGCTGTGCCCTGGCCAGTCCTGGCCCGACACCTGCTGAAGGCTCCATGTAGACGTGGCCCTTCCCCGCCCCGGTAGCAGCAGCCTCCAGCTCGGGCTGAGACGTCGCCCCAGCTTAGGGCTGCCAGCTGGGCTGCTAGAACCAGCCCCCCAGGGCCTTGGGGCCCTGGCACCTCCCTGGGCAGGCCAGCGTAGGGGGGTGAGGGGCCCCTCCAGACCCAGAGGCCCAGCCCGGTGGGCTCCTGGTACCAGCACGGCAGCAGGGCTGGGATCCTGCCCATGCCCCTGGGGCTCGGGCAGGGCCACCAAGTGCCAGTGCGTGGAGCGGGTCCGGGCTTGGGGGGTGGGTTCCCCCTCCGATCAGTGCTGGCCTGGCCCAGCTCTGACTCTGGCCTGTCCACTTCCAGCCCATTTAAGATCAAGGCGCTGCCGGCTCACGATGCCAGCAAGGTGCGGGCCAGCGGGCCGGGCCTCAGTGCTGCGGGCATCCCTGCCAGCCTGCCCGTGGAGTTCACTATCGACGCACGGGACGCCGGCGAGGGGCTACTCACCGTGCAGATCCTGGTGAGTGCTGGCATGGCTCTGGGGTGATCTGCAAGTGGGGGCTGGGAGGCCCAGGGCTCTGATGGGGGGGATGCCAGGCTGGGGGTCCATGGTTGTGATTGGGGGGTACTGGGCTGGGGAGCCCATGGCTCTGATTGGGGGGCCCAGGGCTCTGATGGGGGGATGCCAGGCTGGGGGTCCATGGTTGTGATTGGGGGACACCGGGCTGGGGGGCCCAGGGCTCTGATGGGGGGATGCCAGGCTGGGGGTCCATGGTTGTGATTGGGGGACACCGGGCTGGGGGGCCCAGGGCTCTGATGGGGGGATGCCAGGCTGGGGGTCCATGGTTGTGATTGGGGGGTACTGGGCTGGGGAGCCTATGGCTCTGATGGGGGGGGTACCGGTCTGGGTGATGGGGGGGTCCCAGGCTTGGGGGGCCCATGGCAGTGATGGGGGAACATCCCTGGGCACTAGTCCCCTTGGGGGTGGAAGGGGGTACCCAGGCCAGGCTCTGCCCGCTGCCCTGGGCTGGGGAGCTGAGTGGCTGTGACCCGTCTGTGCCCGGGCAGGATCCCGAGGGCAAGCCCAAGAAAGCCAACATCCGGGACAACGGGGACGGCACCTACACGGTGTCCTACGTGCCCGACCTGACGGGGCGCTACACCATCACCATCAAGTACGGGGGCGACGAGATCCCCTTCTCGCCCTTCCGCACCCTGGCGCAGCCCAGCGGCGACGCCAGCAAGTGCCTGGTCACAGGTGAGTCCTGCCCCCACGTCCTCTGGCCTCCGCCCCCCACGCGCCCTCTGGCCCCTCCCCCACGCACCCTCTGCACCCCCCATGCAGCCCCTGGTCTGTGCCCCACGCGCACTCCAGCCCCTGCCCCATGCAGCCCCCGGACTCCGCCCCAAGCAGCCTCCTGCCCCCAGCCCCAGGCTCCCAGACTCTGCCCCACGTGGCTTCCAGCATCCCCGTCCCTTGTGGCCTCTGACTGCTGCCCTACGTGACCTCCAGCCCCTGTGGCCTCCAGCCACCACCCTCCACGGCCTCCACCCCATGTGGCCTCCACGGCCTCTGGCGCCCCCATGTGGCTTCCGGCCCCCCTCCTGCCTCACATGACCTCCAGTCCCGTCCCCCCACCCATGGCATCTGCCCCTTACTCCCGACCCTCAGCCCCTTCCCCTGCCCCCAGGCCTGTGGCCGGCCATGTTCTCACAGGTTTTCCCTCCCTCTTTTTGCAGTGTCCATTGGGGGCCATGGATTGGGTGAGTCCTGCTCTGTGCTGCTGTGGGCGGCTCTGGCCATTGGGAGCTGTGGGGGCGACCCAGGACTGACCCCCCCGCCCATTCCTGCACAGTCAGGGAGTGTGGGGGAGTCATGGCTCTGCACCTCCTCTTCCTGCGACTCCCCGTCACTCTCAGCCAGCCAGTAAAGCAGAAGGTTTCTTAGACGACAGGACACAGTCCAAAGCAGGGCTTGTAGGTGCAACCAGGACCCTCAGCCGGGTCTCTCTGGGGGGGGCAAGGAGCTTAGACCCCCGACTTGGGGTTCCCTGTCTCTTCCCAGTCACCCCAAACTGAAACCCCCTCCAGCCCCTCCGCTCTGGCCTTTGTCTCTCCCGGGCCAGGAGGTCACCTGATCTTTGTTCACCGTTAGCCATCCCCTTGCAGGGGGAAGGGCCCCGGCCATTTGTTGCCAGGAGACAGAGTGTCAGCAGTTTATGCAAGCTGGAGACTTAAGAAATGCATAGGGGAAACTGAGGCACCCACACAGTATTCAAAGGAAACATTTAGAACAGTCTCACTTCATCACACCAGTCTAAGCAGGGAAATGCGGCCGGACGCCTGGGCCTCTGCAGGCTGGTCTGAGCCAACTCCTAGGGTGTTGGCTGCCTGGGGTGGGACTTGAACCCCAGACAGACTCAGCTCACTTGGGCTGGGCGGGTGGGGTTGGTTCCGGCAGAGATGGATGCCATCCCTGTCTGTGGGCACAGCCCTGGCACCAGCCTCCCCTCACTGACCATACCCCTCCGCCCCGCAGGCGCCTGCCTGGGCCCCACCATCCAGATTGGGGAGGAGACGGTGATCACGGTGGACGCCAAGGCAGCGGGCAAGGGGAAGGTGACGTGCAAGGTGTCCACGCCGGATGGGGCCGAGCTGGATGTGGACGTGGTGGAGAACCACGACGGCACCTTCGATATCTACTACACGGCACCCGAGCCGGGCAAATACGTCATCACCATCCGCTTCGGGGGCGAGCTCATCCCCAACAGCCCCTTCCACGTGCTGGTGGGTCTGGCTGCGGGTGGGAAAACCTACAGGGAAACCCGGGGGCTGGGGGTCCCGCTGGGACCGTCGGGGTCAGCGCTGGCCCCAGTGCGGCACTAGGAGGTGCTGTGCTGCAGGGAGAGGGGGCTCAGCGGGGGGTGTACACCCTTTGTCAGTGCTGCAGGGAGAGGGGTTTGGGGGTGTGTACGCCCCTTGTCAGGGCTGCAGGGTGGCACTAGAGGGCGCTGTGCTGCAGGGAGAGGGGTTTGGGGGGGTGTACGCCCCTTGTCAGTGCCTCAGGGTGGCACTAGGGGGCGCTGTGCTGCAGGGAGAGGGGTTTGGGGGGGTGTACGCCCCTTGTCAGTGCCGCAGGGTGGCACTAGGGGGCGCTGTGCTGCAGGGAGAGGGGGCTCGGGATGGGGTGTACGCCCCTCTCACAGCTACAAGCCCGGTCTCCCAGCTATTGACCAACACAGAGACTGATAGCCGGCCAAATTGGACGCTAGGGTTGTAGTGCCCAGGCCCCAATGTGATCTAAGGATAAATGCTAATGCATGTCACCTCCCTACCTAGAGTGGCGCCCCAACGCGCCGGACAAGTTCGCACCACTACGATTCTCTTATTTGCAGTGTCCATTGGGGCCATGGATTGGGTGAGTCCTGCTCTAGTGCTGCTGTGGCGCTCTGGCCATTGGAGCTGTGGGGCAGACCCAGGACTACCCCCGCCCATTCCCTGCACCAGTCAGGGAGTGTGGGGGAGTCATGGCATCCTCGCACAGCCTCCTCTTCTGCGACTACCCCGTCACTCCTCAGCCAGCCAGATAAAGTAGCTCAAGTGCCTTCGGGACAAGCGAGCGGAGCGGCACACAGTCCAAGAAGCACGAGGCCTGTTCGTAGGTGCACCCAGTGACCCAGCGCACTGACAACGCCGGGGGTCTCCTCCGTGAACCGCGCGGCAAGGGAGCTTAGAGGCGCGACCGAGCATTGGGTCCTGCCTTCGGCGTTCCCCATGCGACGGGTCCCAACGCCTGAAACCCCCTCCAGCCCCTCCGCTCTGGGCCCATGTCTCTCCGGGCCAGGAGGTACCTGATCTTGTTCCCGAGTTAGCCATACCCTTGCAGGGGGAAGGGCCCCGGCCATTTGTTGCCAGGAGAACAGAGTGTCAGCAGGTTTTAATGCAAGCTGGAGACCTTAAATGCCTATTACGGGCAAACTAGAGGCAACACCACCACATGCCCAGTATTCAAAGGAAGGGACGGGATTTAGAACACGTCTTCACTTCATTCACACCAACACGATACAGACAGGGACAAGTGCGGCCCTGACCGGCATGAGCCTCACGCCTGGGCCTCCCCTGCAGGTGGCTGGCTGAGCCTTAACTCCTAGGGTGTTGGCTGCCTGGGGTGGACTTGAACCCAGACAGACTCAGCTCACTATATGGAGCCGTGGCGGTGGGGTTGGTGTCCCGGCGGCAGAGAATGGATCCCATCCCCCTGTCCTGCTGGGCAAGCCCTGGCACCAGACCATCCCCTCACTGATCCATCACCCTCCACCGCCCCCGAGGCGCCGCCTGGGCCCACCACCCCAGATGGAGGAGACGGTGATCACGGTGGAGCGCCAAGGCAGCGGCAAGGGGAAGGTGACGTGCAAGGATTCCACGCCGGATGGCGGCCGAGCTGGATGTGCGACGGTGGTGGAGAACCACGACGGCACCGAAAGCTTCGATACTCTACTACACCAACTGACTGCCGGCTACACGGAGCCGGGCAACGGGATACGTCATGCACCCCTATCCGCTTCGGGGCGAGCTCATCCCAACAGCCCCCTTCAGTGCTGGTGGGATCCTGGTCGCACGGGTGGAAAAAAAGACCTACAGGGAAACCCGGGGCTGGGGTCCCCGCTGACCCCCTGTCCGCGGGGTCAGCGCTGGCCCGAGTCGCGGCAGCTATGGAGGTGTCAGTGCGGGGCAGGGAGGGAAGGGGCGCTTCAGCGGGGCGGTTAAACCCCTTTGCAGTGCTCGCACCGGAGAGGGGAGTTGGGAGGTGATGTAACGCCGCGCTCGTACAGGGGCGCGGTGGCACTAGAGGCGCTGTGCTCAGGCGAAGGGGTTGGGGGTGTACCCGCCTTGTCAGTGCCGGCACGGGGCACTCCAGGGGCGCTGGTGCTGCAGGGAGACGGAGGGCCCGCGGATGGAGGTGTACGCCCTTGTCAGTGCCGCTCAGAGGTGGCACTAGGCGCTCGTGCATGGCAGCGAGAGCGCGGGATTAGGCGGGGTGTAACACGCCCTTGTCAGTGCAGCAGGGTGGCACTGAGGGAGCGCTGTGCTGCAGGGAGAGGGTGTTGGGGGGGTGGTACCGCCTTGTCACGTCGCCTCAGGGTGCACTCAGGCGGCGCTGTGCTGCAGGGAGAGGGGTTTGGGGGGGTGTACGCCCCTTGTCAGTGCCGCAGGGTGGCACTAGGGGGCGCTGTGCTGCAGGGAGAGGGGGCTCGGGATGGGGTGTACGCCCCTTGTCAGTGCCTCAGGGTGGCACTAGGGGGCGCTGTGCTGCAGGGAGAGGGGATTTGGGGGGTGTACGCCCCTTGTCAGTGCCGCAGGGTGGCACTAGGGGGCGCTGTGCTGCAGGGAGAGGGGTTTGGGGGCGTGTACACCCCTTGTCAGTGCTGCAGGGTGGCACTAGGGGGCGCTGTGCTGCAGGGAGAGGGGTTTGGGGGGGTGTACACCCCTTGTCAGTGCCGCAGGGTGGCACTAGAGGGCGCTGTGCTGAAGGGAGAGGGGGCTCAGCAGGGGGTGTTATGGTCCTTGTCAGTGCTGCAGGGTGGCACTAGGGGGCGCTGTGCTGCAGGGAGAGGGGGCTCGGGATGGGGTGTACGCCCCTTGTCAGTGCCTCAGGGTGGCACTAGGGGGCGCTGTGCTGCAGGGAGAGGGGGCTCGGGATGGGGCGTACGCCCCTTGCAGGGCCGCAGGGTGGCAGTAGGGGCGCTGTGCTGCCCGAGCTGCCATCATTCAGCATGGGGGGACCCTGGGTGTTCCAGGCCCCCCGGCCGGGGTGCAGCAGGAGAGCCCTGCCTTAGCTGCGGGGACCCTTCCTCACTGGACGCTGTTGCTGCGGGCTGTTAGCCAGTTGCCGTGTCCCACCCCAGAGGAGGCTGCATTTCAGTGCCGGGCGAGCGACCCCTGCACCTGGGCTGTGGGATCCTGTGGGGCACCCCCCAGCAGCTGTGGAGCCGACATGGCCACCCACGTTAACCTGTTCCTTGCCTCCTGCCAGGCGTGCGAGACCATCCCCCACGTCGAGGAGCCATGCGACTCGCTCCAGTTGCACCAGCCCTTCTCTCCGCACCAGGCTGGCGGCTCCCCGGCACGCTGGGTACCAGGAGCTCCTCTCGGCCCCACTGCCTCTCTGTGTCCTATCCTGCTGCCTCTCCCACATCACTGCCCGGGACATTGCTCAGCCCCTCGCCCTCAGCAGGGCACACGCCAGCCTCTGCTGGCCCCTCCCTCGTAGGTGCCCATGTATCTGCCCATGGGCGAATCCCCCGAGTGCCCAGTGCACCATGTCCATGCAGAGCTGGCGCCAATACTTGTTTCACACATGGGGTTTAGGGGCCGCGGGACGAGGGTCCCCCCCACCCCCAAAGCTCTGGGTGCAATGATTCCCCCCATACAATGAGCTCCACCCAGCTGGGGTACCTGCGCCCTCATGCCCCTCTTCTCTTGCAGCTCTGTCTCCCATGGGCCTGTGTGGGGCCCTGGGCCTGTCGCTCTCTGCTCCTCTCCTGCTCCGCCTTGGGCACCCTGCCTCCCATGCCAATTCTCTCTCTCTTTCTGCCCCCTCCCTCCACCCCGCCAGGCCACAGACCAGCCCGTTGCGCCCGCCGAGAGCCTGGACTCCATGCTGCGGCCCTTCAACCTCGTCATCCCCCTCACCGTGCAGAAAGGGGAGATCACCGGTACGGGCAGGGGGAGCCTGGCACCAGGGCACCAGCCAGGGCTGGGCAGCATGGGGCTCCATCCCAGTTCCGCACTGGGCGGGGAGAGATCGGGGAGGGGTGGAGTGGGTGAGTGGGAGGGGAGTTTGGGGGGGTTGAGGGTGAGAGCTCAGGAGGGTTGAAGGAAGGGGGTGGGGTGAGAGCAGAAAGCTGGGGAGGGTTGGGGGGTTAGAGCGAGGGGGTAGGAGAGCTTGAGAGGGTTGGCGGGAGACGGTAGGAGTGGGAGAGTTCAGGGGGTAGAAGCAGGGGTGAAGTGGGTAGGGGTGGGAGAGCTTGGGGTGGGAGCAGGTGTTGAAGTGGCAGAGCTGAGGGGGAGCTGGAGAGAGGGGGTAGGGGTGGGAGGGTCCAGAGGGTAGTAGCAGAGGGAGAGCTTGGAGGGCTGGAGGGAGAGGGTAGGGGTGGAGGGTCCAGGGGGTAGTAGCAGGGAGAGAGCTTGGGGGAGGGAGCAAGTAGGGGTGGAGCAAGTAGGGGTGGGAGAGCACGGGTGCGGAGTGGGCGGGGATGGGGGAACTCGGGGAATGGGGAGGGTGGGGGGATGGGGCGAGCGGGTAGGGGGGGGACTCGGTGGAGCGGGGTAAGAGCGGAGTGAGTAGGGGTGGGGAGAGCTTGGGGTGAGCAGCGTGTTGAAAGTGAAATGAGGGGCAAGAGGAGAGGGGTGAGGGGTGAGGGTCCCGGGAGTAGTAGCAGGGGAGAGGCTCGGAGGATGAGCAGGAGGGGTGGGGAAGCTCGGGGATGGAGCGGGCAGGGGTGGGGAGCTCCGCGGGGGGATTGGGGGAGGCGAGGGGGGGGGGTCCTCGGGGATGATGAAGCCAGTCGCGTGTGGGGAGTGGGGGGCAGTGCCAGGGCAGGGCGAGAGGTGACCCGCGGACAGGTGCCCCCACCCCCGCAGGCGAGGTGCGCATGGCCGTCGGGGAACCGAGCGCCCATGGCCCCAGCATCACGGATAATAAGGAACTGGGACGGTGACCGTGCGTTCGCACCGTGGAGAGGGCTGCAATGAGATGGACATCAAATACGACGACCCACATCCCTGGTGAGCCGCCGGACCCCCCAGCTGCGGCCAGGCTCTTGGACAACTGCCAGCCACGACGCTTCCGGGGGGTGGGTGGAACAGTCCGCATGCGGTCGGGATGGGAGCGCCTCCTCTCCAGCATGGGACCCCCTGGACACCGCCCGGCCAACGGGCTCCCGGGGGGTGGGGAAACAGCGCCCAATGGGGGGTGATGGGAGCGCCACCACCTCTCAGATACTGGGCCTGGACCCAGACACCCGGCAACCACGGTCCCGCGGGGTGGGGACACGCGCCCAATGGGGGATGGGAGCGCCCGGGACCATCCAATCGCGGGGCGCCTGGGACCCGGACCGCCCAGCCACGGCTCCAGGGGGTGGGGAACTGACGCGCTCCAATGGGGGATGGGAGCGCCCACCATCTCACCTGAGGGGCCCATGGATACCCAGCCCGGCCACAGGCTCCGGGGGGTGGGGGAACAAGGCGCCACATGGGGAGGACTGCCACCTCCTAGCGGCGAACGCCGCAAGCTCCGGGGGGGGAAACCGCCCATGGGGAAAGCTGCCTCGACGCCCTGCTTCGGCTGGAGACGGGCTGCCTCCTGACAGGGCGCCTTGCCCTGGCCAGCCCCAGGGGCAGGGTGTCCATCGGGGAGAAGGGGCCTAGAGAGCCCTGGGCCCTCCCCCACCCCCAGATGATCCCGAGCCCCACCTAGCCCCAGATACTCTCCCAGTGCCAGTTCCCCATGGCATTGTTCCTCCCCGACCGAGGATGGCCAGAGGGGGACCCAGGCCCCACCCCAAGCTGTCACTCCAGAGACACCAGCCCCCCAGCACCAGCCCAGTTCGGGAGGAGACCAGGCCCCCGATGGAGTGAGAGCCCAAGCCTGGTCAAAAGGCTCGAAGCGACCCCCGCGCCCCACGAGAGCCACCAGCCTGGAGTCCCACGGGGCTCAGTGCCGGCCCTTACTCTGCAGGTCTAGCCCAGCTCTTGAGCATACCCCGGGACCCCCCTGGCAAGCCCGCCTGCCCCCGGCCCGCCCCAGACCACAGGTCCCATGAGCCTGCTGTCCTCCAGAGATCGCCCCAACACCACCCCCACCCAAGTCCCCAGAGCTACGGTGGCCCCTGCCTCCCCATCCCAGGGAGCCCCCTGCAGTTCTACGTGAACCCGCTCATCCACACCACCGCCATGTCAGCCGCCTAACGGGTCCCGCCTGACCACGGGGCAGGTCATCAGGCCAGGCCACCTAGAATCGGCGTACACCAGAAGCGGCGCCGCGAAAGGTAGGGAAGCGGAGGCTGGCAGCAGGCAGCGGGGGCAGGAGCATGGGGGCGAACGGAGGTTGGGGGCGGGGATGGATTGCGGATCTGCGGGAAGAGGAGGGGAGTGGTGGGATTGGATGGAGTGGGGGAAGGGAGGGGCAGGCAGGGGGAAGGTTGGTGGGGGGTTGGACGGACTGGTTGGGGGAAAGAGGAGGGGCAGGCAGGGGACAGGTTGGTAGGGCAGGGCTTGAGGCACGACCAGGCTTCCAGACGAGCGCAGGAAAGAGAGGGCACGGAACAGACACATCACAACGACCAGGGACGATAAGGAGAGCTAGACGGGCAGAGGTCAACTGGCGCAAGACCGAACTGGTCTTGACGAGACAGAAGACAAAGAAGGGAGCAGGGCCAGACAACGACACAGAAGATGAGAGCAAGAACGTTGGTGGCGGGGTTAGGAAGGCTAGAGAGATTGAGCGACGAGACAAAAGAGGGCGCGGGCAAGAAGAGCACAGAGGGGAAAGCTATGCAGTTGGGCCGGCGCCCACGCCTATGGAGGCTCATGAGCGCGCGGAGGAAACGGGGGCAGGCAGGGGAAGTGGTGGGGGTTGAGGACTGGTGGGGGCGAAAAGGAGGGACAGGCGGGGAAGGTCTGTGGGGGGTTTGGAGGACTGAGTGGGGAGACGGGGGCAGGCAGGGGAAGGTTGTGGGGGTGGAAGGACGGAGTTGGGGGAGGAGGGGAGCACAGGGGAAGGTTGGGGGGCATAAGGGGAGACGGGAGAGGAAGGTTGGCAGCAAGGGAGCAGCTGGCGGGGAAGGGCGGGGCTCGTCGCTCACTCACCACCCGCCCCGGCTCCCCAGGGCTGTCGGCTGGCCCGTGGAGGCCACGTCCAAGGACGAAACAACCTGCAAAAGACACAAGACGGACCTGACCGTGTCCCTACCATGCCCACGCAGCCCCCACGACTACACGTCATCGTTCCGCTTCGACGACACAGACACGTCCCAGGGAGCAACCTCAACCGCAAGACACCGTGGAGCCCTAGCGGGACCCCGCCTGCCCCAGATGCAAGCTACCGCCACCAAACTGCGTGAAAACGAAGCACACACCACTATCACAACAGCCCCACTCCACCTCACGCCCACAGCCTCCCCCAACAGAAAGACCGACCGCACCACATCCTCGGCGGATCTCCCAAGCTCTCCCCCCCGGCCCCAGCCAGCTTCCCGCCACCCACTGCCGGACCTCCCAGCCTCGCCCTATCTGCCCCCACGACCCCCGCCACCCACGCCAGGTCCCCCACCTCCTCCAGGCAGCTCCCAAAAACCCCCCGCCACACTGACGGACCCTCATCTACCCCCAGGCAGCCCTGGGGCCCTGCCAGCCCACAGACCCCACCCTGCTCCCCAACAACACTCGGGGTCCCAGCCGTTCCCTGGAGCACCACACCATCCCAACGCGCCCCCCACCGCCCCCACACACCCAGGCCCCTCAGACCCAAACTAGACACATGACAACCCCCAACTTCCCACCAGAGCCTGCCCCACAGGAAGACCCGCACCCACAATTGAGGACCCCACCACACGACCCCAGGACCACCACATGCCCCGTGCCCAGCTCTCTGCCCCCTGCCAATTGATCCCCTCCCCATTGGCCAAGCTGTCCCCCAACACCCTTCCCCTGGCCGGTGTCTCCCAGTAACAGCCCCCCACCCCACCCACAGGGGACGACTCCTGCGGACGATCCCAGCTTCCAACGTGGGCACCTCCAACAGACGTGTCCACTCGAGAGATCGCGAGAGCGAACCTAAGCCTGCGACAGGCCTCTCAACCCGGCGCCCTCTGGCCACGAGAGCCCTGTCCTGCTCAAGAACTGCCCAACCGGCACAATCGTACACGCCGGCGGACCAGGGCAGGCTGGGCCCCGTCTCTGGGTTTGGGAGGGGACACCTGGCCCGTTCGTGGCAGGAGAGGGGGCAGCCGGGCCCGCTGGCTCCGTGGCTCTGGGTGGCGGGGGTTGAGGCAACTGGGGCCGCTGGGCCTGTGCTCTCGGGTGGAGGGAGGCGGTAACCGGGCCGGCTGGGCCCGTGGCCTCTGGGGAGGGGCGGTACCGGCGGCCTGTTCGGTGCGAGGAGGGTACCGGGCCGGCTGGGCCCGGCTCTGAGTGGCGAGGGAGGGTACCGGGCCGGCTTGGCCCCGTGCTTATGTGGCGAGGCGAGCGCGGTACCGGGGCTTCCGACGTGGGCGGTTCCCATCCCGCCGTCGAAGGGAGGACTACCGCTGACTGGCGGTTACCACACCTGGCACTACAGCATCCCAAAAAGCTCCCCAGGAACTTTACACCCCCAAGGAGGTGGGAGCACGTGGTGAATCGTAGGCGGGAAGAGTGGAGCAACGTCCCAACAGCCCCACTTCAAGATCCTGGTGGTCAGTCGGAGATCCGCGCGACGCCAGCAAGGTGAAGGTGTGGGGCCAGGGGCTGTGGAGGGGCGCACCTTCGAGGTGTCGAGTTCATCGGTGTACACCCGCAACCGCAGTGAGGGGGACTCAATAAAGCGACATGGCCGAGGGGCTCCTGGGCTCGAGGGGAACTCCTATCCAGCGGGGTCTCCAACCTGGGGGGTCAGGGACCCTCAGGGGATGCTACGAGGTTACTATATCGGGGGATCGATCCGAGCGCGATCTGCCTCTCACCCCAAAACCCACATTTGCCTATCATAGCCTCCTAGACATGGTAGTTAATATATTGAAAAGTGTTTGTAATGTATTTAAGGGGGTCACACTCAGAGACTGCCTACAATGAAAGGGGTCCCAGTACGAAAGTTGAGAACCGCTGTTCTCTAACGCCAGAGAGGGGTGTGGAATCTGGCCACGCAGTTGGGATCCCGACCTGTGACTGGTGAGCAGGGTGCCCACGTGGAGGGGACTTCGACAGGCACTGGGGGGCGTTCCAGGCGCTGGTGCGGGGGCAGCGTGCTGGAGTGGGGACCCTGGCTGACCCCCCAAACAAACAAACCCCTCCCAAACCCCACCCGCAACTGGGGGGGGGCTTCCAGTGTGCTGCGGCAAGCAGTGTGCACGTGGGGGCTCCGCACTGGCACATAGGAGGGCTTCCAGAGCACGTGGCTGTACAAGCAGTTGTACGATGTGTGTCTGAGGCGGAACCTACTGAGAGGTGCCAAATTCAGGACCATTGCTACGAACAGTCACAAGCCAAAGGCTGGGGTTTATCCACCTCTAAGGCAGACAACCAACCCAGCCCAAGGACAAAAATGACATCGTTTCCACCCCCGAGTGGCTCACACAAGTTACAGCACAAAGCAATACCTGCCGCTTCCTAGACACTCCAGTCCTCCAGATCACACGCCAGTCCACCCGTGCCTGGGATGAAAGGTATGAAAACAACACCAGTAAAGAAAAAGGTTCTCTCCATCGCAAAGGACCAAGCCACCAAGACCCAGGTCAATATGTTTAATTAGAGAATATTAAATAAAAATGATACACAGAGAGTTTGTGGCATGTCATCATTATCATCCGGGGCACATACAGAGTATGGGGGATGCATGGTATATTGTTATGGTTATATGTAGTAAACACATCAAGTCTTATCCACAAATCCGCTGTTGCCAATCCTCTAGACAGCAAAACTAAAATCGAGAGGGTGGTGATTCAGGAAAAAGAAACAGATAGAGATGAGGCAGCTAATTCGGTACACTGGGATCAACTTCACATAACAGTGCATGGCAAAAGTTCTTTAGATTCAGCTATGTAGCAGTGATGCGAGTAAACCGCAGGTTCAATCAAGTCTCGCGAGACAGTCCCCCACTGGGTGGGTCATAAGTCCCCTTTGTGCAGAGTCAAGTTTAGCAAGATCACCCAGAGGTAGGAACAGGATTGAAACAGATGGGACTGAGGCAATCAGCCTTAATAGGCTCCTCCAGATGTAGAAACACGTCTTTGTTCTTCTGTGGAAACGTTACAGCAAAATGGATCTGCAGTCACAGGCCAGTTATCCTGCACACCCTGTGAGTTAAAGCGTGTCCACTCCTTCAATGGGGTCAATTGTTGAGACTAATTGGTCCTTAAGGCCATCACAGGCTAAAGCTGAGCTGACACCAAACTTGTCTGGGATTCATATCCCATAAACACACAAGTTTGAATACAGCAGCATCGCCATATTCATAGGCTCAAACTACACAATGATATGACATACAGACAGCATTCAAACATACCATACCCGTAATCTGGCTCCTAGACAATCTTATATGACCCCTTACATAGGATTTGGTGCCCACTATCAGGACCTTGGTTGCAACCCATGTTCTTACTATGGTCCAGTTTATACTCAATAACTCACTAGGCAGTGTGCCTGTAGGGGGCTCCGACTGGCTCTAGGGGTTCCAGCACTGTGCTGGGGCAGCATGGTCCTGCTGGGGGGTCTCTGACTAAGTGCAAGGGGGTTCCAGGTGCTTGCTGCGGAGCAGTGTTGCCCTGGTGGGGGTCTGGCTGCGCTGGGGTACTAGAGCGCCGTGGACGGGCAGGCAGCCGTTGCCGATCCAGGGGGGAGCTCTGTGGCGTGTATGGTGCCCACAACGCTCATCGCTCATCCACGCCCAGGTACGCGGGCTGGCGCCTGTCCATCGAGGGGCCCAGCAAGGTGGACATTAACTGCGAGTGACGTGGAGCGACGGCACCTGCAAGGCGACACTGCCAACCACCGAGCCCGGGAACAATCATCAACATCAAGTTCGCCGACAAAAGACCACGGCCAGGTGCAGGGGGCATAGCCAGGGCACCAGCGGGTTGGCAGACACTGGCCCCCAGGGACGTGCACAGCCATGCCAATCGCAATGTGGCTCAGTGGAGCAAGCTTAGGAGGGGGGAAGGGCGTGGTGACCACGGACTCCTTTCTCTCCCGCTCGGGATGGA
>NC_133769.1:454088-488526 GCF_003597395.2 Chelonoidis abingdonii
TTCCCAGTAACACAGCACAAGTTTGAAATACAGGCAGCATACAGCCAATATTCATAGCTTCAACTACAAAATGATATGGACATACAGACAGCATAATCATAACCAGTAACCCGTAACCTGGTCTTAGACATCTTATATGACCCCCTTTACATAGGATTTGGTGCCACTACAGGACCTTGGTTGCAACCCATGTTCTATATGGTCCCAGTTTATATCAATAACGTCACAGCAGTGTGCCTGGTGGGGGGCTCCGACTGGCTCTAGGGGTTCCAGGCACTGTGCTGGGGGGCAGCATGTCCTGTGGGGGGCTCTGACTAGTGCAAGGGGGGTTCCAGGTGCTGTGCTGGCGAGCAGTGTGCCTGGTGGGGGGATCTGGCTGGCGCTGGGGGGGTTCTAGGCGCCGTGCTGGCAGGCAGCGTTGCCGATGGGGGGGGGGCCTCTGGCTGGTGTGGTGCCCACAACGCTCATGCTCACTCGCCCCCAGGCTACGGCGGGCTGGGCCTGTCCATCGAGGGGCCCAGCAAGGTGGACATTAACTGCGAGGACGTGGAGGACGGCACCTGCAAGGTGACCTACTGCCCCACCGAGCCCGGGAACTACATCATCAACATCAAGTTCGCCGACAAGCACGTGCCAGGTGCAGGGGGCATAGCCAGGGCACAGCCGGGTTGGCAGAGACTGGCCCCCAGGGACGGCAGCCTGCCAAGGGCAATGTGGCTCAGTGGAGCAGCTAGAGTGGGGGGAAGGGCTGGGAGCCAGGACTCCTGGGTTCTCTCCCCAGCTCTGGGAGGGGAGTGGGGACTGGTGGGTTAAAGCGGCGGGGGGCTAGGAGCCAGGACTCCTGGGTTCTCTCCCCAGCTCTGGGAGGGGAGTGGGGCCTAGTGGGTAGAGCAGGGGGGCTGGGAGCCAGAACTCCTGGGTCCTATCCCCAGCTGTGCTGCTGAAGGCAGAGAAGCAGCTCAGGTGGCTCCTGGGCATTAGGGGAGAAGCTTTGGTGCCTCGGTTTCCCCTTAGCCCAGGGGGTGCTGGCACCAAGCCCCAAGGTGAAGTTGTTTGGAAGTGTAGGGGGCTGCCTTGTGTCATTCTCCCCTAAGGTGCCATGCCATCCCCTGCGGGCAGGGCAGGGGGCCAGGGTGAGGTGCCACGGGTAGGGCAAGGGGTGTGGCAGGGGGCACGGCTGACTGGCGTGTCCATGTGCAGGGAGCCCCTTCACGGTGAAGGTGACGGGCGAGGGGCGCATGAAGGAGAGCATCACACGCCGGCGCCAGGCACCCTCCATCGCCAGCATTGGCAGCACCTGTGACCTCAACCTCAAGATCCCAGGTACAGCCGGGGGGCTCTGCTCCCAGCCTGGGGGACAAGCCCAGCCCCATGCCGCTGGGCAGGACTAAACACATGGGGGTGGGGCTGCCTGCCCAACTGGGCCCCCAGCAGGAAGGCTGAGCCCTGTGGATGGGGGCCCAGGACTGGGAGTCATTTGCAGCCCTGGGGGAGCTCAGGGCTGGGGGGTAGAAAGGACGGGGAGGTCCCTTCCCCGACAGTGGGATGCTGCTGGCTCTGGGGAGGAGCAGGCACCGGGGGGGGTGCGGGGGGGGGTCCTTCTCTGGCAGTGGGACGCTGCTGGCTCTGGGGAGGAGCAGGCACCGCGGGGGCGGAGAGGGCCCTTCCCCGGCAGTGGGATGCTGCTGGCTCTGGGGAGGAGCAGGCACTGGGGGGCAGGTGGTGGGTCCGGGCCCATGGGGAGCTGAGGGGCTGGGGGCAGGAGCCCAGCACCCCGTCTCTGATTTCCACCCCCTCGTGCTGTGCAGGAAACTGGTTCCAGATGGTGTCGGCGCAGGAGCGGCTCACGCGCACCTTCACGCGCAGCAGCCACACGTACACGCGCACCGAGCGCACCGAGATCAGCAAGACGCGGGGCGGCGAGACCACACGGGAGGTGCGGGTGGAGGAGTCCACGCAGGTCGGCGGGGCCCCCTTCCACAACGTCTTCGGTGACTTCCTGGGCCGCGAGAGCCTCGGCTCCTTCGGCAGCATCGCCCGCGCCCCGGAGGGTGTGTGCCTGGCACAGGGGGAAGTGTTTCAAAGGGTGGAGCACAGTGGGGTGGGGGGACGGACATGTGTGTGCTTTGTCCATGGGCAGCAGCCTGGCTGGGGTGGGGGGGGGTGTCCTGGCCTTGGGGGCACCGGGAGGGGAGCCTGCGCCCCGTCATGCACAGGGCAGCCGAAGCTCGTCCCTCGCTCTGGCGTGGCAGGTGGCGCGAATGGGGCAGCATGCGAGGTCTCACGGGCACATTGGGTTTGCATGCATGTCTCACACAAACGTGCCCAGGTGTGCGACCCACGAGGGGATGCCCTCCCCTCACAATCAGTGCTGGCCCCGATGCCCCAGGGTGGCACCTGGGAGCGCTGTGCTGCTGGCCCCATCTCTGGCCATTGGCACACGCTGGGTCTTTGCTTCATGGGAGCGTTAGCCCTGGTACCCTGCCCAGATTCCAGGGCAGGCAACTCCGTGCCCATTCAGCACAGGACCCTCCTTCCCTTCCTGTCCCAAACTGCCTGAGGGTGGGGGGCACGCCCCCAAGCATGGTGGGGAGAGTGGTCGCGGCTGTGGCTCCATCCCGGAGCGTAGTGTGGGGGTGTCAGGCAGGCAGTGCCCCACCCCAGAGGTGGCTGCATGGCAGTGCTAGGGCAGGGGGAGTGCCACTGTGATTGGCTGACGGTCCCCCCATCTCTTGTTGCTCAGGCGAGGCGGGCGCCCCGGCCATGACAGCCCAGGTGACCAGCCCGTCGGGGCAGACGGCTGACGCGGAGATCATCGAGGGCGAGGACAGTGCCTACAGCGTGCGCTTTGTGCCCCAGGAGATGGGCGCCCACACCGTCCACGTCAAGTACCGCGGGCAGCACGTGCCGGGCAGCCCCTTCCAGTTCACCGTGGGGCCCATGGGCGAGGGGGGTGCCCACAAGGTGCGGGCTGGGGGGACCGGCCTGGAGAGAGGCGTCGCTGGAGTGCCAGGTAGGGGGGCCTACGCTGGGTGGGCAGCAGAGCCCACATGACTGGAGGGGAGCATGGGACATTGGGATGGAGGGCTCAGGGATGGGGGGCTTGGGCATTTGCGGGTGACTGGGGCGTTGGGGGGGTACGGCTCAGGCGTTTGGGGGTGGCTGGGTGTTGGGGGGTGGCTGAGGGATGGGGGGCAGCTCGGGCATTTGGTGGTGGCTCAGGGAAGGTGCCAGCTGGGGTGCTTCAGGGTGGCTGGGGTGTTGGGGGGGGTGGCTCAGGGATAGGGAGCGGCTGGGGCATTTGGTGGCAGCTCAGGGATGGGGTGCGGCAGGGGCATTTGGGGTGACTGGGGCGTTTGAAGGTGGCTGGGGTGATGGGGGGGTGGCTCAGGGATGGGGGGCAGCTCGGGCATTTGGTGGCGGCTCAGGGATGGGTCGCGGCTGGGGCATTTGGTGGCGGCTCAGGGATGGGTTGCAGCTGGGGCATTTGGTGGCGGCTCAGGGTGGGGCATTGAGGGCGGCTGGGGCACCGGGGGGTGGCTGGGGTGCTAGAGCGTGGGGCGCTCTGGGCTCAGGGCCCGCCCCTGACAGCACATTCTGCCCCCAGCCGAGTTCAGCATCTGGACACGGGAGGCAGGCGCCGGGGGCCTCTCCATCGCCATCGAGGGGCCCAGCAAGGCCGAGATCGCCTTCGAGGACCGCAAGGACGGCTCCTGCGGCGTCTCCTACATCGTGCAGGAGCCAGGTGGGTGCGCGAGGCCGGGCCCCGGCTCCTCGCTGGCCTGTGCCGCCCATGGGTCAGGCCCCTTGTGTCCCGTTGTGGGGCGGCTGGGGGTGCAGGGCCGGCGGTGCGAAGGCAGCCAATCACTGGGCTCGGTCCCCTCCACATCGTTCCCAAGCATCCCCCCACGGCCATGGAGGGCCCCGCACGTCCCCACAGCCAGCCCATCCCCCCAGCCTCCTGCTCCCAATCTCCTGGCAGCTTTCAGGGGCAAAGGAGCCTCCCCACAACAGATCAGGCTGCCCCTTTCTACCCCCCGCCCCCTCTCACTGCGGGGCCCCTTGAACCTCGCCTGGCCAGCTCTGCGGGTCCCTCAGGGCAGGGGCTTCAGGCCTGGGAGCTGCAGGGACTCGGTGCCCCTGGCGCCAGCCCCCAATCCCTGCTCCCGTCATGGTGCCAGCCTTGGGCCCATGGCACCCAGCACAGCTCGGCAGCCTGGCCTTTGGAGCTGTGCCGGTGCCCCAGGCTGTCGGACCAGAGCCTGACCCGTGCCGCTGGTTCTGCTCCCCAGGGGACTACGAGGTGTCCATCAAGTTCAACGAGGAGCACGTCCCCGACAGCCCCTTCGTGGTGCCGGTGGCCTCACTCTCCGACGATGCCCGCAGGCTGACGGTGACCAGCCTCCAGGTACCACGCAGCTGGCCTGACGGGTGAGAGGGTGTTCGGTGCTGGGGCCAGCGCACGCGGTGCTGGCACCGGAGGGACGCAAACCACAATCCCACCAGCATCCCTCAACCTTAACCTGCAATCCCCTGCTAGCCCAGCCCTGGAATCCCCCTCCCAGCTCTGCCGGTGCCCCTCAATCCTGACCCACAGCTGGGGCCATTGCAGTGGGGCTGTGATCCCTGCAGCCTGGGAAGACACCAGAACCGCGACCATGTGCCCATCTAGTCTGGGGGGGGTGGATCTAGCAGGGTGCAGGGTTTTGATGTGCCCACTGCTGTGGGTCTCCCCCTGCCCCCTCCGTGCTGGGGGGTGATGGTCCCAACCTGGGTTAACCCAAGGCTCCATCAACCTCCCCCCGGGAACCAGCCCCTGCTGCTTCCAGTGCTGCCCGGGCCTCGGCTTCACCCCGCTTTGCCATCACAGGAGACGGGATTGAAGGTCAACCAGCCAGCGTCCTTCGCGGTGCAGCTCAACGGGGCGCGGGGCGTGATCGACGCCAAGGTGCACACGCCCTCGGGCATGGTGGAGGAGTGCTACATCTCGGAGCTGGACAGCGGTGAGGGCACCCAGGCTCAGACCAGGCGCGTGGGTCAGGCCATGGCAAGAGGTGCCTGGGGCTGGCCACATGGGTGATTGCACTCAAGCTCTGGGCGGGGAGTGATTTTGCCCCATGGGGGCCTGGAGACTCAGAAGATGCAGAGCTGTAACTGGCCTGAGGGTGGCGCCGTCAGGGTCAGAGCAAGCAGCCTTGGCAGCCTGTGCCAGGCCGAGCGGGTTCCTCAGGGCCCCTGAGCCTCGCGTGGGCTGGGCGGGCACCGGGGAGGGGCCAGGCCGAGCTCTCTAAGCCCTGCTCTCCCCACAGATAAATCCACCATCCGGTTCATCCCACGCGAGAACGGTGTGCACTCCATCGACGTCAAGTTCAATGGGCGCCATATCCCGGGCAGCCCCTTCAAGATCCGTGTGGGGGAGCAGAGCCAGGCTGGGGACCCGGGCCTTGTCTCGGCGTACGGCCCGGGCCTGGAGGGCGGCATCACAGGTAGGGGTGCCCAGTCCCCTCCCAAGCCCACGCCCGGCTGCTCTCCGTGGGGGGGTTAGGGGCATGGCACTGCCTGGTGCCCGTGTGCCCAGCCTGGTGCTGCTTGAGAGGAGCTGCCATGCCATGTCCTGGGACGTGGGAGGGGATCCAGGCGCCGGAGCTGGTGCCCGAGCCGGGCAGCGCCAGCACTTGGATGGGAGCCCACCAAGGAAATCCAGTGGGCCGTGGGTTGTGTCGGGGAAGGGGACGCTCTGCTCTGGGCTGCCCCCCCCAATGCGGGGGCACTTGGCGGGCTGTGCCCATCTCTCTCCCAACACCCAGAGGTGTAACCCTCGGAGGTTGACATCTCCCTCTTATGGGCACCTGTGGTCCCATGGCCCTCGCTGTCCCCAGCTTTGCTTAGCCTCTGGCGCTGCAGCCCCCTGCCCCCCCGGTGCGGAGGGTCCCTGCTCCTGGCGCACGGGGGCTAGGTCCGGCAGGCCCTGCCCCCGCTGCCCCCTAACCCCTGTCCCGTCCCAGGTGTGTCCTCGGAGTTCTTCGTCAACACGGTGAACGCCGGCTCGGGCGCTCTGGCTGTCACTATCGACGGCCCCTCCAAGGTGAAGCTGGACTGCCAGGAGTGCCCTGAGGGCCATAGGGTCACCTACACGCCCATGGCGCCCGGCAGCTACCTCATCTCCATCAAGTATGGTGGCCCCCAGCACATCGTGGGCAGCCCCTTCAAAGCCAAGGTCACAGGTACGGCCGCGTAGGGGGGCGGAACCTGGCCAGGCATGGGGAGGGGGGCGGAGCCTGGCCAAGCCTGGTGGGGGGGACAGGGTCCCAGCCATGCCAGTGGCTGGGGGGCAGAGGAGGATCCTAATCAGGCTGGAGGCAGCCCCCCCCAGGCCTCTCATGAGAGGCGGGTGTGGGGCTCAGGCAGCAGGGGCTGGCTGCCTAGAGGCTATGGGTCAGAAGGGGGTCACCGTGTGTGTGGGGGTGGTTGGTTATGTGTCCCCCTGCCCCTCTCCAGGGCCACGTCTCTCCGGCGGCCACAGCCTCCATGAGACCTCCACCGTCCTGGTGGAGACGGTCACCAAGTCCTCGTCCTCCGTGGGCAGCAGCTTCAGCTCCATGCCCAAGTTCTCCTCCGACGCCAGCAAGGTGGTGGCCCGGGGGCCCGGGCTCACCAAGGCCTTCGTGGGCCAGAAGAACACCTTCACCGTGGACTGCAGCAAGGCGGGTATGGGGGGGGGCCTGTCCAGCAGGGGGCGGGATTGGTGGGTCACGTGGCTGGGGGAGGGGCACTAACATGGGGTGCAGGAGGTAACTCAGCAACCAGGTCTCTTTCAGCACTGCTGGGGGTCTGCGTGAGCCCCCAAGAGCCGGGGGGTGCGTGTATGGGGGAGCACTGGCTGCTCAGTTTCCATGGGGTTTCGGGTGCTGGGTGCCCCCCCGGGGTGCTGTCTCCTCCTCACCCCGCCGCACTGTCTGCCCCCCAGGCACCAACATGCTGATGGTGGGCGTGCACGGCCCCAAGACGCCCTGCGAGGAGGTGTACGTCAAGCACGTGGGGAACCGGGTCTACAACGTCACCTACACTGTCAAGGAGAAGGGGGACTACGTCCTCATCCTGAAATGGGGCGACGAGGGCGTGCCGGGCAGCCCCTACCAGGTCACCGTGCCCTAGCCAGGAGCCAGCGCCAGAGCTGCGGCGCCTCCCCCCTTCCCCTCCTCACACACACACACACACGCTTCCGCCCCCCAGGCCGGTGCCCCCCCAACTCCGTCCCGCCAGCAGCTGAAGAGCCGTCAGCCACGGACTCCTGTCCTGCCTTGCACCAAGGACTGTTCTTGCCAAATGGCGCCCGCCTGCTACCCACAATGCTTCTCGGTGGGACCGTGATGGGGGCACTGGGCTGGACAAAAGGAAGAGAGGAACTTTTTATAGTAGTTTTTCATCACTTCCTCTCTCGCTTTCCTCCAGTACTAGCCTAGCTGGAGGGGCAGAGGGCACGGCCAGGGTGCAGACCGGGCACATATGGGGCAGAGGGCATGTCCAGGGTGCAGACTGGGCATAGGTGGACAGGAGGGTTTGGCTAGGGTGCAAAAGGGGTGAGGGCATGGCAAGGGTGCAGAGCTGGCCCATATGGGGCAGAGGGCATGGCTGGGGATATAGATGGGGGGAGGGATGGCTGGGCACAGACTGGCAGAGGGCATGGCTAGGGATGTTGATGGGTGGAGGAATGGCTAGGCACAGATTGGCAGAGGGCATGGCCCAGAGCGAAGGGCATGACAGAGGGCAAATGAGGTTGGAGACGGGCTAGGTTTGAGCAGGAAAGGGGCCCCTGTGTGTCGCCCCCTGGGGGGCATGGCAGCGGCAGAAGCCGCTTTCCCAGATTGGGGCCCCAGTTATATGCGGACGAGGGGCGAGCTGCTGCTATGGGGCAGGGGGTCAATGTGCACCGCAGGGCCTCTCTCTCCGCTCTGAGCGAGCAGCCCAGCCCTGAGGGCCAAGGGAGGGGCTGGACGGGGGGATGTCCCCAGGGACATATCAGCCCAGGTCTGGGGCCCTGGGGGGAGATTGAGGGGCCCCTGCCCCACAGGTGCTGAGATGAGCTAGGCCACAGGAAGGGTCTGAGGGCAGCAGGCTGTGGAGCTGGCGCCAGGGAGGGGAAAACCAAGTGGGCGGTGATGCCCGCCACCCCCCGGGCTGGAGCCCACTGGCCCCACCCACACAGCCCAGAGTGCCAAGCCCTAGGGAAGGGGGGAGCTCCCAAGGTGCTGGGGCCTGGTAGGTGTCTGTTCATCCTCTGCCCTTGGCCAGTGCCTGCTGTGCCCTTTGCCCCTCCTTGGCCTCCAGCGCTGCGCCCTGCCTCCCTGAGCTGCTCAGTGTCTGACTCCTGATGCTTTTTGAAAAAAAACACCCCCTAACCGCCCCCCCCCCAGGTGCCCGGCCCAGATGTGCGGTCTGAGGGGGCCTCCGGGTCTGGACGTGCGAGGGGAGCCCCTGGCACTCCCGGCTCCTTCTCTGCCGAGCACCAGGGCCGCCCACCCTGTCAGGGAAATAAAGTGACTTGCTACGGTGCCCCATGCTGCTGTGTGTGTGTCCTGCGCCGCGGGGCTGCGATGGGGCGATGGGAAAGGCCCCCACCCCTCCCACTCTCCAGCACCAGACTGCCTCTGTGGTCTCGGGCCGTTGCTCCCCAGTGCCAGGTATTCCCGACCCTGCGCCAAGTCTTACCCACCCAGCAGGGCCCCCCAATGCTCTGGCACCTACGGAGCTGAGGGGCAGGCCCCCTCGTGTGTAACATTAGCCCCCGGCTGGTGCATCCCCTCCCTTCCCTGCCATCCCCCCCTTGATTCTCCGTGAGTGGGGCTGGCCTAGCCACCCACTGCCCCTGCTGCCAGCTGCACTGCGCCCCCCAAGGATGGGGCAGCCAGCCAGGCCTTGCCAGGGGATCCCGGGTAGAGCTGGAAGGGCGAGAGCCTGTGGCACAAACAGTGGGTGCAGCGAGTGCAGGCCAAAAAGTGGTGCCCTGCTTGGGCTGGCTGGGAGTGGATCCCCCTAGAGGGGCCAGCAGCCAGCCCCCATGGTGCCCCTAATGTGGGGGCTGGCTGTGGGCCCTAAACACAGGATCAGGCTACCCAGAGCCCAAATAACGGGCTGGGCTACTCTGGATTAGCTGGGTCCCCCGCCCTATGGAGCCAGAGCTGGGGAGCAGCCAGGCTGGTTGCCCCGTGGCTGGCACTGTTCAGTACAGCATGGCCCAGCTGCTGAAGGGAGAGAAGAGCCAGACACGTGGCTCTGTAGCATGATGGCATCACTGCCAGGATCAGGCCTCCTGCTCCACATGCTGCCAGGTGTCGCCGCCACCCTGGGCAGAGCGGGTGCGCCAGGCTCCCGGGCAGTGCTCTCCCTGGGGGTTTGCCAGCCAGGGCCCCCAGAACAGAATGATGCCACGGGGCCCAGAACCAGGCCTGGCTCGGCACTGAACAAAGGAGGATCTGCAAAGGTCCCCTCGGGTGGCTGAGCACCAACAAATTAACACCTCACGCACCATAGCGCACGTGGGCCTGGCACTATCTGAGCTTGGGGAGAGGAGGGGAGGGGTTAGAGCTGGGAGCCAGGACTCCTGGGTTCTAGCCCCAGCTCTGGGAGGGGAGTGGGGTCTAGTGGTTAGAGCAGGGGGGTTGGGAGCCAGGACTCCCAGGACGTTTGCCAGGATTGGCAAATATAGTGCCCATCTTTAAAACAGAGGAGGAGGAGGAGAACCCCGGGAAGTACAGACCAGTCAGCCTCACCTCAGTCCCTGGCAAAATCATGGAGCAGGTCCTCAAGGAATCAGTTCTGAAGCACTTGGAGGAGAGGAAGGTGATCAGGAACAGTCAGCCTGGATTCACCAAGGGCAAGTCATGCCTGCCCAACCTGATCGCCTTCTGTGGTGGGATAACTGGCTCTGTGGATATGGAGAAAGCGGTGGAGGTGATACACTTTAACTTTAGCAAAGCTTTTGATAACAGTCTCCCACAGTATCTTGCCAGCAGGTTAAAGAAGTATGGGCTGGATGATTGGACTACAAGGTGGACAGAAACCTGGCTAGATTGTCAGTCTCAACGGGTGGTGATCAATAACTCCAAGTCTAGTTAGCAGCCGGTATCAGAGTGCCCCAAGGGTCGGTCCTGGGGCCGGTTTTATTCAACATCTTTATCAATGATCTGGCTGACGGGATGAATTGCACCCTCAGCAAGGTTGCAGATGACACTAAACTGGGGGGAGAGGTAGATACGCTGGAGGGTACGGACAGGGTCCGGAAGGACCTAGACAAATTAGAGGACTGGGCCAAAAGAAACCTGATGAGGTTCAGCAAGGACAAGCGCAGAGTCCTGCACTTAGGAGAGAAGAATCCCATTCACTGCTACAGACTAGGGACCGGATGGCTAGGCAGCAGTTCTGCAGAAAAGGACCATGGGGTTACAGTGAACGAGAAGCTGGATATGAGTCAGCAGTTTGCCCTTGTTGCCAAGAAGGCTAACGGTATTTTGGGCTACATTAATAGGAGCATTGCCAGCAGATTGCGGGACGTGATCATTCCCCTCTATTCGGCTCTGCTGAGGCCACATCTGGAGTATGGCGTCCAGTTTTGGTCGCCCCACTACAGGAGGAATGTGGACAAATTGGAGAGGACAAATGACTAGGGGGCTGGAGCACATGACTTATGAGGAGAGGCTGAGCGAACTGGGATTATTCAGTCTGCGGAAGAGAAGAATGAGGGGGATTTGATAGCTGCTCTCAACTACCTGAAAGGGGGTTCCAAAGAGGATGGATCTAGACTGTTCTCAGTGGTGGCAGATGCCAGAACAAGGAGCGATGGTCTCAGGTTGCAGTGGGGGAGGTCTAGGTTGGATATCAGGAAACACTATTTCACCAGGAGGGTGGTGAAGCACTGGAATGGGTTCCCTAGGGAGGTGGTGGAATCTCCTTCCTTAGAGGTGCTTAAGGTCAGGCTTGACCAAGCCCTGGCTGGGGTGATTTGGCTGGGGTTGGTCCTGCTTGGAGCAGGGGACTGGACTAGAACCTCCTGAGATCACAGCCACCCCTGATGCTCCATGACTCCTGGGTCCTCCCCCTGGCTCCGGCAGGGGAGTGGGGGCTGTCGTGGACCCACAGGGTCAGTGCTCTGTCCCCAGCTTTGGCTCGGTCTCTGGGACGAGCCCTTCAGTGGGGCAGACCCCCAAGGAGGCTCGCTCAGGCTCCAGGCTAATCGCCGCGGTCTCACTGGCCCTGCGGCTGGGGCCGCTCAGCGAGTCGCGCCCCGCAGGAGCCACGCGGCTCTGCAGACCCCGCACCTCCCCGGCAGCTGGCGCCCGGCCAGGAGCCCGCAGGGCAGCGCAGAGCCCAGCCAGGCGCAGGGCGCCCCGGGCTCAGGCTCCGAACCCAGCCACCCTCCGTGCGGCCAGGCGGGGACTGGGCGTGTCCTCCCGCCCCCCGCGGGGAACAACGCAGCGCCCAGGGAAACTGAGGCACGGACAGGCTTCACGTCCCGCTTCGTCACGTGGTCTGGGGTGAAAGGGGGGGGCGAGTCCCGGGTTCGCTCAGGGCGGGGAGGGGGTAACTGCGCACGCACACAGAGGCCACAGCCCGCAGAACCCCGGCGCATGCGTAGAACCGCTCCGCCGGGCTCCCAGCGGTCGGCGCGAAGTGCGCATGCTCGGAATGGGAGGGGGGCCGCCGCGCACGCGCAGACGGGTGCTGCAGCTGCAGGCCGCGCATGCGCCGGGGGTATAAGCGGCCCCGGCAGCCGGCGGTGGAGCAGCGCCATGGCCGGGCGGGGGAAGCTGATCGCGGTGCTGGGGGACGAGGACACGGTGACGGGCTTCCTGCTGGGCGGGGTGGGCGAGCTCAACAAGCACCGCAAGCCCAACTTCCTGGTAGTGGAGAAGGACACGAGCCTGACCGAGATCGAGGAGACCTTCCGGTGGGGGGGCCGCCGGGCGCGACCACCGGGGCGCGGGATGTGGGGGGGGCGCCGGGCGAGACCACCGGGGCGCGGACACCGGGGCGCGGATGCTGGTGGGGGGGCGCCGGCGAGACACCGGGCGCGGGATGGGGGGGGCGCTGGGAGCTGCGCGGGGACCCCAGGCGTTCCGGCTCTCCTACCAAGGAGGGTGCAGGCTGGCGCGCGGAGGGGGGGGGCAGTTGCTTGGCTCCGGAGAGATGGGGAGGGGGAGAAGGTGCTGGGCGGGGGTTTGGGGGCAGTTGCTGGCTCCGGAGGATGGGGGGGAGAGTTGCTGGCTGCGGCATCTTCTGGCTCCGGGAGGATGGGGTAGGGGAAGAAGAGGAATACATGGTGCGAGGGGCGTCGGGGCAGGCTGCTCCGAGGATGGGGGAGAGGAAAAGGTGCGGCGGCGGGCTGGGGGGGGGCAGTTGAGGCTCCTGGGAGGATTAGGGGGGAAGAAGGTGCGGCTCAGGCGGTGCTTATCCCACTCCGGTGAACCCCACCGCCCATCCTCCTCCCCCCGCAGGAGCTTACCTTGGCACCGCGAGGGGACATCTCGGCACATATCCGTGATCAACCAGTTCATTCGCGGATCTGATTCCGCACGTGCTGGACGGGCACCACCCTCGCGCGCTCCCCCGTGCTGGAGATCCTCCAAGGAGCACCCATACGACGCCGCCTAGGACTTCCATCCTGCGCCGCGCCCAGGCGGCATGTTCACGGCCCGAGACCTCGCCTAGGCCCGCGCTGCCATGGGCACTGCCCAGCGCCTCCTCCTCGCCGCCTGTCCCGGTGGGAGGCTGCTGCTGCAGTAGTTCTGGGTGATGAAAAGCATTTGCCCCCCCCTCTCCCCCCGCCCCCGGGTGAACTGCGGCCAGGCCCAGACTGGCTCCCTGGCGGCGGCGTCAAGGAGGGTATCAGAGCTGGCCCGTGCCCTGTGTCTGGGCCCGCACCCCTTCGTTCCCCCAGAGCTCGGCTCCCCCTGCCCTCCTTTGTGCTGCCGGATCCGTCTTGTCTTTTGTTCCTGTGATGGTTGAGCTGTTACATTAAAGCAGAGAAGCCCCCTGGTTCCTGCTGTGTGCAGACGCCCCCTGAGGTGCTTGTGCCCTGAAGCCCCCATTGGGCAGAGAGCCAGCAGGGAGGGGGTGCGGCTGGAGGACGGGGGGGTTAAAACTGAGCCAGGCAGAGGAGCTGCCCTGTGCTGGCTCCTGCCTGTCAGGGACTGTTCCAGCCAGCCTGGGCTGGTCCTAGCCTGGCTTCCTTGGCTCTGCACTGGTGCTTTCCTGCTTCTGGGAGCTCACCGCTCATTTGGAGGTAGGTGTGTGTGCAAGTACTAACCCCCCCCCCCCCCCTCCCCACACACACACAGACCTGCCCCCTCTTCTGTGTGCACCTGCCCTTGGCGGGGGCTGGGAGGAGGCTGCGGGCTCTCAGCAGTCACCGGGCTGCCAGCAAAGCGCCTCTCCAGGCAGGTGCTGGCTTGTCCCTGGCTGGGGTGGGGGGCTGCTTATGAGGCTGTCCTGTGACCCCAAAAGGGGAAGTGTCTTTGACTCACCCACATGCGACTCTGAGGAATCGGCAGCTTCCTCATCCTCAGGACCAGCCCCAGGCCTGGTGGCCCTGACCTAGTCCCGCGGAGGGACGTGCAGCAGCCTGACCCCCTGCTGACAGCAGTCTCGCTTGGTGCCTGCTGCGCGTGGGGCTCCCTGCTGAGGCTGCTGTGGCCCCAGAGCACCAGGCTGTGGCATGGTAGCTGGGCCGGTAGCTGACTGGTGTGTGGTGCCCTCTGCCTGTCCAGGCTGCCAGCCCTGAGTCCCTGGGGCAGGCGCTGACTGGGGAGCTCAATGGGTGGTCAATCTGCTGCTCCTAAACATGGGGAGGGGGACTGAAGATGGGTGCTACTGTGTCCTTCCTCAGATCACTTTCCCCCACCCCTTCCCCCTGGGGCCCAGGGAAGCTGCAGGCTGCTTCTCTCCCTGCACTGGCTGCTTTCTGCCTCCCGCGTTCAGTTTGGCCGTGTCCCGGCTGCCTGCAATGCTGGGCAGAGCCCTGAGTGGAGGAGCTGCCCTGTGACAGCTCCAGCCAGCTGGGGCCGGTCCCAGCCTGGGTCTGAGCCTGCCTGCTGGCAGCTCTGTCTCTGTCCCCTGCACAGAGCGTGACAGACCCAGTGGGACCCTGCTGCTGCCAGCAGGACTGGAGGGGGGGATGTGCTGAGCTGTGCAGGGTGGAGGGAAAGTCGTGGAGATCCTGGGGCTTGTTAACCAGCCTACTGCACCCGGGGTGCTGGGAGCTGGCCAGGAGCTTCCACAGTCTGTATTACATGGTGCCCCCGTGGCAGGTGGGCACTAGAGCACCTGGGAAGATGAGCCAGGAGGCCACTGAGCTGGGGCCAGCATGGCCGGGGATCAGCGATCGGCTCAGTGCGGATGAATTAACCAGTGGCACAGCTCAGGGGCAGGCCTGGTTTATCCAGCTAGCTGGGCTGGCTCGAGCCAAGCTGCCCTAGGAATGACGGTGGGGTTGGGCTCTGTCCTGGAAGCTGGGAGCAGGTGAGCTGATCGCAATGGGTCTCTGGGGCTGCCCTCAGATGGGTGCTGCTAGGGGAGGCTGGCAGCCTGCCCCCTCTAAGGCCCCCCTGCTCCCTGGACAGGCTGGGAGGAGCCCAGGTGCTCTCTAGGGGGCATTGCCCACCAGCCAGGCCTTAGAGTCGTTGAGTCCTCGCTGGTCCCACAGCCTGGTGCTGGCAGCCTCGGCCCAGAGTGTCAGCACAGAGCCTTCGCCAGCCCTAGGTGCCAGCCTGGGGCATCTGGCAGGTGCTGCTCTGTGGGACTTGATGTGAGCCAGAGAGGGTCCCTCTGCTCCCTTCCCATGAGCCATGGGGGGCCTGTCTGTGCTCTGGCCCCCCCGCCCCCTCTCCCATTTCACTGCCCAGCGTGTGGGGCACGCAGGCTTGGGGCTTTGCCCAGTCTATGACCCTGGAGGACAGCCCAGGTGGGTGACTGTGGGTTAATTGCTCCCCTCCCTGGGGCCGTGGGGACCCCCTCCCTGTGGGGCAAAAGCCCCTCCAGCCAGCTGCTGTCACCCTGATTTCTGACTGCACCCTCCCTCCCCCCATGCTGCTCCCTCTGAGCCCTGACCTAAGCTTCCTACAGGTCACTGGGCTGCCCCCTACCCAGCTGGCAGAGCCTTTGGGCAACCCCCTGCCCTCCGCACAGTTTGCTTCCTGCCAGCCTCGGGCTGCCCCTAGCAGAGCCATGGGTCCTGCCACAAATACCTGCAGCCAGGCACTGACCTGCCCAATTTAAATCTGTAGCAGAGCTGGGAACCTAGGAGTCCTGGCTGCTAGCGCTCACCTCAGGCACAGCACCTGCCCCCTGGGGTTGGCATCCGTTGGCTGGCGCCATTTGCCCTGGGTCCTTCTGCAAGTCCTTGAGGGGGCAATATTCTAGTGGCCAGAAGTATAAGCCCAGGTTTAATCCATTGGGGCTTGTCATAGAGTCCTGGGGCGATGCTCTGGAACTGCTCCCCACAAAGCCAGGCAGGACTTTGGGGAGCCTCTCACGGCTTCACCTCCTGGGTCTGACCTTGGAGCATTCAGCATCCTCTGCCCTTTCATGCACTTCCCACAGTGAGCCTGCCTGAGCGGGGTCCTGGGGCAGCCAGAGGGTCCTGCACCCCCACTTCGCAGTCAGTGACTCTCAGCCAGCCAGTAAAACAGGTTTATTTGATGACAGGAGCACGGGCTAAAACAGAGCTTGTAGGTACCACAAACCGGACCCCTCAGCCGGGTCCATTCTGGGGGGCAGTGAGCCAGACCCCCAAGTCTGCCCTTCTTGTCCCCAGCCAGCTCCAGACTGACCCCCCCCCAGCCCCTCCTCTCTGCTCAGCCCCTTTCCCGGGCCAGGAGATCACCTGATCCCTTTGTCTCCAACACTTTCAGTTGGCACCTTTGCAGGGGAGGGGCCCAGGCCATCAGCTGCTAGGAGACAGAGTGCCAGGCATTTAGGTGCACTGGCCCTTTGCTCTGCAGCAACCACACACCCTTATCCCACCACCTAGATATTAAGAACTGCAGAGGGGACACTGAGGCACCAACAGTTATGGAATGTGGGGGAGTCAGGGCCCTGCACCGCTGGCTTCCTGCCATTCACCATGGCTCCCAGCCAGCCAGTAAAGCAGGTTTATTTAGATGACAGGAACACAGTCAAAACACGTTTTGCAGGCACAGACTGCAGGAACCCCCGCCCCCAGTTAGGTCCATCTTGGGGTCCCAGGAGCATCACAGCCCCCTTGGGGGGTCAGAGCCCTGTCTGCGCTTCCCTCTATTCCCCAGCCAGCTCCTGAAAACTCCCAGCGTCTCCTCTCCCAGCCTTTGTTCAGCTTCCCGGGCAGAGGTGTCACTTGGCCTCTACCCCCTTCCTGGGTTCTCACCTTACCTGCTCAGGTCTCCTCCCTCCAGCCAGTCTCCCAACCCCCAATGGAGACCGTCCTCCCAGACCAACACCCCCCACTCAGCATTCACAGCCCCCAGTAAGAACAGTCCCAGTTCATCTCACCAACAATATTCAGAGAAAAGAACAGGAGTCCTTGGGGCACCACAGACTCACACATTTATTTCAGCATGAGCTTTCGTGGGCTACAGCTCACTTCAGCGGCTGCACAGAGTGGAACTTACGGTGAGGAGATATTTACACACACACAGAACATGAAAAGGTGGAAGTAGCCAAACCAACTGGAAGAGGGCAGTCAACTGAGATGAGAAAAAGCCCTTCCACGTGATAACTGAGATGAGCCATAGAAGGTGTGAGGAGAACTTAACATAGAGAAATAGAATCAATTAGTGTAATGACTCAATCAATCCCAGTTCGTTACAGGGCCCCCCACCCCTCCCCTGGGAAGGGGCTGGGCTTTGCACCAGACGATGCAGGTCGGGGAGGAGGGGTGTAATGACGCTGTCTCTGGTGGGACACAACTGAGAGTGTCAGTTCAGGACAACTCGCTCAGAGCAGGGCAGTCACAGCCCGAGCTGGGGGTTGTCCACCTTTAAGCCACCAAACCAGCCGGCCAGAGAGGACTTTGGTCTCACCCCACTGGCTAACCACCAGTCACACCAGCAATTCCCTCAGACACTCCAGTTTCCCAGGATCAGCACCAGGGCTGCTTGTTATGGGGTTATAAAACCCAACACCCCAGTACAAGAAAAAAGGTTCCCCCGATCCCCAAGGAGCAAGCCCCTGACTCAGGTCACTTAGATCTTACCCAAAATACACATCAGATGCATAGACTGGAAAATACGGTAAGAAGATATAGATACACATACAGAGAACGGGAAAAGGTGGGAGTTACCCAACCAACTCTAAGAGGCTAATTAATTAAGATGCGCTACTATCTGCAGGAGGAAAAAAGCTTTTGTAGTGCTAATCAAGATAATCAAGGTAATTAACTCTTGCGGCCCTGTGTCACCTTCAGTGAGATATTCTATTACTGTGATGAAGTAGCAGGGGGGCTCTGGCTGGAGGGGGGGGGCAGGCAGAGCCCACCTGGATGCAGCGGGACTGGGATGTGCTGGACGGAGGCAGGCCAGGCCTGAGGGCTGGAGAGTTTCCTGTGCTGTGTTCAACTCTCAATAACCCTCCTGTGTTACGCTGGCTGCGAGTCGCTCTGGGCTAGAGAACAGGGCGGCATTATTCCCTCTGGGAGTGGAGGCCCCGGGGATCCAGAGCGAGGGGGCTCTCTGAGGGGGCCCACAGCAGAGACAGGGGTGCTAAGGCTCCGAGAGGTGCGGCTCAGGAGGTGGAGGGGCCTGACCCTGGGAGAGAGTGGACCCCCGAGAAGGGCTGTCGCACTAAAGGAGGTTCCCCCCATGGACCGCACGGGGCCAAGAGTGGGCATGATCTGTGAGTCCGTGACAACTACATTCATAACGTCATGGGGGGGTGACTCCCAGAGCAGCCCCCTCCTTTCCTATCAGCACCAGTACAGCCCTGGCCCATCCGATCTCGGGGGCAGCTGGTTCCCCCCCCACAAGCACCGAGAGGGCAGAGGTGCCACAGGGACAGGCAGCATGGGAGCAGCGATGCCCAGCCTGAGTGCTCCCTGGGCTGGCCTGCAGGAGCCGCAGGCAGCCGTGGGGATGGAGGGCACCCTGGGGGGCTGTTCCAGGTGAGATTCAGACGTCCCTGCCCTGGAGCCATGGCTGGGGCCCCAGAGCAGGGCAGCCGGGTCAGCGCCAGGCAGTCCCTTGCTCCCTGGCCTCTGTGAGCTCAGGGGTGTGATGCAGCTGCCATGGCAACACAGCTGACAATGGTACCAGCTGCCCGTGGGCTGGGGTGGGGGCAGCAGGGACGGAACTCGAGCCCTGGCCTTGTGCCCACAGGGTGCCCTTGGGGCGCAGCTCAGCCCTGCCACAGGGAGGCACCCTGCAGCACTCCAGCCCAGGGCAGGAGCCGGGGGTGGCTGAAGGGGCGGCTGAGTGCAGGGAGCCTGGGGGCAGCCGACTGGTGCCACCATGGCGCGGCAGCTGAACATGGACACACTGCAGCAGGACTTCTGGAAGGAGGAGTATCTCAAGGAGCTGATGCTCCGCTTCCGCTGGCACCAGCGCTATGGGGCATCCGTCAAGGCCAGGCAGGAGCAGCTGCGCCAGCGGCGGCAGGCCACCAAGGAGCCACTCAAGCTGCCCATCCTCCCGTCTCCGGCACCCGTGCCCCCGGCCGAGCAGCCACCCGAGGAGCCCGCTGGGGCCGCCGGGGGCATCCAGGAGGGGGAGATGAAGCCCGTGGCGCCGGAGGTGCGGCAGCTGCTGTACCAGGGCATCTCCCAGGACGGCGAGGGCCGGCGGCGCTACCTGACCCGCCGCACGGCCTGCGCGCCTGAGGAGAAGTACTACACCCCCGTCACCACCAACTTCGTCTACGGCTGGCAGATGGGTGAGCCAGGGCGGCGGGCGCTGGGGGGCAAAGCCCTGCCCGTGGCTCAAGTCTGTGCCCACGAGGCCATCTCGCCCCATAGCCTGGGACCACACTGGTGTAGGGGGCGCAGCGGAGGCAGCGCTGTGGGTTCCACTAGGTGGCGCTCTCCCCTAGGGGCAGTACCTCCAGAACGGCTCCATGACATTGGCTGTGACCTCGCAGCAGGTTGGGCCAATCAGCACAGCTGGCCTGTGTTCATTTGCATACTGTGAATCTCTAGTGGCAGCAACTGGCTCTGTTTGCCAGGGGGTCCCCCCCAGGTGGGGACACCTGGCTGGCACAGGGTGGGTTTGTACTAATAGTGAAATCGTGTGTGTGTGGGGGGGAAGCGCTGCCCTCTGCTGGATGGGATGAGATCTCTTCTGCTGTGTGTCATAGGCCCTATAGTGCGGGGATGTGATGGAGATTCCCCACTGGCTCAAGAGGCAGGGCTGTAGTTTTTGGCCAGGAGGCTCTACTGCTGAGGGCCAGCGCCAGCTGTGACAACCCTCGAGTGAACCGCTTCCCACCAGGCTCTCAGCGTTTGAAGCTGCAGCCAGGTCCCACATGGGCTCTGGAAGGGCCATGACCATCACCATGTCCCCTCGGCCTTCACATTCGCTGCACCTCCCTCCCGGGGGAGGCCTCCCAGCTGGACTGGCCCAACAGCTTCCCCCAGCTGCCCTGCAAGCCAGCTCCTCTGTCCGTGGCAGCCTCATGCCACAACCCTGGACCAGGGCACCAGGACTCGGGGTTAAAGACGGGGTCCCCTCCTGGCTCACCGGGCATGCAGTGGGGGTGCTGAGCCCTGGGCAGGGCAGTGTCACTGCTCTGGGGTGTCAGGGGACCCCCCCCCCCCGGAGCGAGATATTGGGACCCCGGTGCTGCCGGGGGGGGAAGGTTGGCAATGAGTCAGCTCTGGGGTGGGGGTCTGGGGTTCTAATAGCCCCCCCACAGCTCATCCCCCCCTTGTGTCTCTGCCCAGGGAAAGTCACCAAAGTCTACGTGCCCCCATCACCCAAGTGCCGCATTGAGAGCTTCTTCCGCAAGAACGGGGCCTTCTCACTGCTGGACCCGCGCGACGTGGCCATGTGAGAGCTGGGCCCCCCTGCTACGGGGCTCTGGGCCTGGGGCCGGGCCAGTTCCCCCCACCCCTGGACCACGCTGGCTGCTTGCGGCGCTGAGCTTGCCTAACACGACTGCCTGGTGCTGCCCCCGCTGGCTCTGAGCATCCATCAGCCACCCGGCCGGGCACTAACCAAACATAGGGCCCGGGGCCCTCCCCTTTAACCATCGCCAAGGCAGCTGCCTAGCCTGCCAGGTCCCTTCGGTGCAAGGTCGGGGCTCTGGGAGTGGCACCTGGCGAGGGGCGGGCTGGCACCAGGCTGGCACCCTGAGCCCAGGGTGGGCACAGGAGGCCAGCAGGGCCTGGCGTGTCCTTTATGGTAACAGCCCAGGGCCCGGGGAAAGTGGACGGTGGGTGACTTTATTGTAGGCCATGCCAGGCTGGGCTGCATGTGGGCAGAGCCATTGCATAGCCCTGCAGGCTCCTCTCCAGTGCCAGGGGACTCCCCTGCCCAGCCAGTGTCACCATCCACTGGGGCTCTCCGGTGGATGCCCACCGTCCTCACCTGCAGCCCCTCACCCTCTTGGTGGGGACCCTCCCGAGAGCGAACATGGGGGGAAGGGGACCGTAGCCCCATAGCATCCCTGAGCCTGCTCTCCAGCCCCTGGGAATGGCCCCTTCCCTGTGCCCTAGTCTCACCGTGCCGAGCCGGGGGGTGACTAGGGACGGACAGGGCCAGCCCTGCACACACCTGGCCATGGTGTCTACCCCACCTCAGTCAACGCCCACAGTGGCTGGGCAGCAACTGTGGGGCTTTGCCCTGGGTCCTGCAGCGGGTGCTGGGGGGTGGCTCTGGCTCCCTGGACTCCCCAGGCACTTGGGGCTCTGGCACCGCTTTCGGGGGCCCCACAGGACCCTGGGGCAGTGTGGCGTCCCTCAGGGCGCGCTCTCCCCAGGGCAAGCCCCCTTGGCTAGAGCGCCTGCTGGGTCTGATCTTGGAGCATTCAGCCTCCCTGGGGGAGCCTCACCCACCCTCAGCGGGGCCCTGCACCCCCACTCCGCAGCCAGCAGTGACTCTCAGCCAGCGTGGGACACAGGAGGGTTATTAATCAGTTGGGAACACAGCGTAGAACAGAGCTTTGTTTGCACAGAAAGCAGGAACCTGCAGCAAAGTCCATCTTGGGGGGGGACCAGCGCCCTGGACTCTCCCCAAGTCCCAAACTCGGAGAGTGTCCTGGGGCCAACAGTCTGCCCCTGCCCCCGTCGTGCCCAGTTGCCCCTCCTCCATCTTTTGTTGTCCTTCTGGGAAAACCAGTCACCTGGACACATCTGGGCCATCTGGCTTCTTGCCCCAGCTGCTAAGTCACACAATCTCTGGCCAGTCACACCTGAGACCCAGCACCTAGGTAACGGTGCCACACACCAGGGAAACTGAGGCACACACTATTCATACAACACATCACACAAATCCCCCACTTCGTCACATGCTGTGCGCTGGCAGCCCCCTGCCAAAGCCCAGCTGGGAGCGAGAGGAGGGGGCTGCCTGTCTCCGAGTGCCCACTCATGCTCAGGCCTGCCCAGCCCGGCTCAGGTTGCTGCCGTCCTCACCCGGCGCCACCAGCGGCTTCAAGAGCTCCTGGAAACTCAGCGTGTTCCTGTGGAGACCAGCGTGGGTCAGCAAGCCTGGTCCGAGTTTTGGCCAGCATGGGGGAGGGGCGGCCAGCCCTCGGGGGGCAAGGTAATGGGGGGTTGTGGTTGGACAGTCTGGCCCAGAGTTGGGGCAAGCAAGGGGGCACCCTGGGGCCAGAATGAGCCTAGGGGGAGGCGGACAGGACAGCCAGCACGGGTGGGATGGCCCAGGCCAGAGCTGGGGGTCTCGACCCCCTGCCCCAGTCCGCACTCCCCTCCTGCCCATTGCTGCCTCCAGGCCAAGATACCGGGGTGGGCATGGCAGGGACCCCAGCCCTGCCTTGGAGCAGCCAGTGGGCTGAAGCGAGAGCCCAGACGCCAGGGCACCCCCGCGGCTGCCGGTTCCCCGGCCCCGCACTGCAGGCCTGCCCCCTGGCCCCCGGCCCCCCCACTCCCCACGGACACCTGCCTGTGGCTCCTGGCCTGCAGGCCGTGCGTCCGCTCCCGCTTCACCTGCTCCAGGTGCTGCTTCAGCGCCTCCCTCTGCTGTGCCCGGGCCTCCTGCCAGGGGAATGGGCCAGGCTGAGCCAATACTGCCCGGGCTCTGGCCCTGCCCAGCCTGCCCCCCAGGCACCAACACCTGCCTGCGGGAGCTGCCGGGGGCACTTCCCCCCCCGGCTGGCCAAGGGCCTCGAACATGGAGGAGCAGAGCCCCAGAGAGAGCGGGACAGGGGGGCAGGCCACCTCCGTGAGCCCCAGGCAGGACCCTGCCCTGTCCCAGCAGCCCCCTGCCCCACCTAGGGAGGTGCCAGCATCTGCCTCTGCTGGTGTATCTATGCACCGACCCCACCCCAATGCCGGGCTGGATCCCACCCCCCAGCCCCTGGGGTGATCACCTCCCCCTGACCCCACACCAGGCTAGATCCCAGCCCCCCAACCTGGGGTGATCACCTCCCCCTGACTCCACACCTGGCTGTATCCCACCCCACACTCCCCCGGGCCCCCATGGCCCCCCCACTCCCCATGGCCTTGCGCTGGCTGGACTCCCCTTGGGCAGCAGACGGGCCCTTACCTGCAGCTGAGGCTCTGCAGGGGGCTGGGGTCTCCCCGGAAGAATCTCCACTGACCTGTGCCTGGCGATGGACAGTCGCTCCTGGAACTGGGGGGAGAAGGGGGGAGGCTTGAACCCGAGCCAGCCCAGGGAGGGGGCAGCGCTGGGTCACTTGGTGAGGGCCCCACCCTGCTGAGGAGGAGTGGCCCCTTCTCCAGGCGCACAGTGCGGCTGTGCCAGCCCTGCCTGGGGAGCTCCTGGGTCCTGGCACTGCCAGCAGCAGCAGGGGGTGGGGGGCCAGGGGACTGGAGCCACCACGGGGCTGGAGAAAGCGTCCGGAGGCCAGGGTGGGACCCAGCCGTGCCCCAGCTTCGGACAGGCCAGGGCAGAGCGCTCTGTGCCGTGTGGGGTGCCAGCCTGCCCCGGAGTCGCACCCCCAGCCTGGCCCAGTCTGTGCCTTGAGGATCCCATCCCCGCTCCAGGGCAGTGCCAGGGGGCAGCCGAGCCCTGGGGCGCCCCAGTGGGCACTCTGACCCCCATGCCACAGGGGCCGGGCCCAGAACGGACTGACACGCCCCAGCCTCACCCCCCCAGGGGACAGCCCCCCCACCATCCCCTGGGGCACCCCGACAGGCACTCTGACCCCCATGCCACAGGGACTGGGCCCAGAACGGAGTGACACGCCCCAGCCTCATCCCCCCAGGGGGACAGCCCCCCCCATCCCCTGGGGCACCCCGACAGCACTCTGACCCCCATGCCGCAGGGGCTGGGCCCAGAACGGAGTGACACGCCCCAGCCTCACCCCCCCCAGGGGGACAGCCCCCCTACCATCCCCTGGGGCACCCCGACAGGCACTCTGACCCCCACGCCGCAGGGGCTGGGCCCAGAACGGAGTGACACGCCCCAGCCTCACCCCCAGAGAGGCAGGCCCCACCCCCCGAGCAGGGTCCACGTGTGGGGTGAGCCCTGGCAGCCCAGCCCCCCGCCTCACCCCCAGGGGGACAGGCCACCCCCTGCCCCCCAGCAGGGCCCACGCGCGGGGTGACCCCTGGCAGCCCAGCCCCCCGCCTCACCTGCAGCAGCTGCCGCTCCTTGTCGCGCTGGTGCTTGCGCCCCCCCTCCAGCTGCAGCTCCGCCAGCCTGCGCACGGCCTCCTGCTGCTCCCTCCTGGAGGGGCGGATAAAGGCCTTCTCCCGGCGCAGGGGGCTGCCCCACGGCCGGCCCCACGGGGCGGGCAGGCTGGGCTGCAATGGCATCAACGGCGTTAGGGACGGGGCGCCAGGGGGCCTGGCCAGCTGAGCGAGACACCCCTCCCCCCCCATGTGCCCTCCCCCAACGGGTGACCCCTGAGTGCAGCCCAACCCCCAGGGCTTCCCAGGCCGCACCCCCCCCCAGAGCCCCATCCTGGCCCATGGGCCTGTGCAGGTGGCACCGTGCTAACCCTGCAGTGCCCGCTCTGGTGGGGGGGCGGCTGCGTACCCCTCCTGTCTCCAGGGCAGGCTCCGCCGGCAGCTCCCCGCACTCAGGACCCAGGTCTGCTCCCCTCGGGTCAGGGGGCTCCAGGCAGCGGGGTGCAGGGCTGCGGCGCCGTGGGGAACACCAGATCCCTAAGCAGCTTTCCCACCCCAGCCACCAACCCCTGCCCCCAGGCATGGGGCACCCCTAACCTATGGCACTAGCCACACCCCCTCCCCACCATGGCCATACCACCTCTCCTGCCTGGCATGGAGCCCCCCAGCCCATGGCACAGGCCACGTCCTTTCCCCACCATGAGCCCTGAGTCCATCCCCTGCCCCCAGGCTGCCCTCCCCGCTGCCCCTCCTTACCCAGCATGGCCCCATGGCTTCCCCTCCACGCTCGCCGTGCTGGGCGGGGCTCACCCCATAGCCTCCAGCGCCAAGGGCTGCCTGATCCCACGCCGGGGCACCCCAGGGGCTCTGGCCAGGATGTCCGGGGCTGGGTGGGGAAGGCCCAGTGGCTTCCGCTGGCTCCAGAAGCTGATGGGCCTGCGACTTCCGCTGGGCAGCATCCTGGGCAGGCAGCACCTCCCCACCCCACTGCACGGGCTCCTGGGGCTGAAACACCCCCTGGTTCCCGTGACGGGCTCGCTGGGCCCGCAGCTCCTGGGGCCCACAAGCCACAAGCTCCCTCTGCAGCGTCCCCTGGCCCTGCCAGGGCTCCAGCGCCACTGGGGCAGGGCCCTGGATCTCCACACCCTCCTGTTCCTCCAGCGGTTCAGTAACCTCTGGCTCCTTCACCTCCACAGGCTCAGCGGCTCCCGGCTCCCTCGGCAGCACCCCACAGGGCGGCAGGGCTGCTGGATCCCTCCATGAGGTGTCTCGGGGCTGGAGGGTCACTGGCCCTCTCGCCTCCTGGGCTGCCTGCTCCCTTCGTTCCAGGGGCTCCAGGGCCTCCGGCTCCCGCTGCGGGGACACCCGGGGCTCCTCAGTCTCCGGCTCCTGCTGCGGGGACCCCCGGGGCTCCTCAGTCCCTGGTTCCCGCTGCGGGGACACCCGGGGCTCCTCAGTCTCCGGCTCCCGCTGCGGGGACACCCAGGGCTCCTCAGTCTCTGTCTCCTGCTGCGGGGACACCCGGGGCTCCTCAGTCTCCGGCTCCCGCTGCGGGGACACCCAGGGCTCCTCAGTCTCTGTCTCCTGCTGCGAGGACACCCGGGGCTCCTCAATCTCTGTCTCCTGCTGCGGGGACACCCGGGGCTCCTCAGTCTCCGGCTCCCGCTGTGGGGACTCCTGAGGCTCCTCAGTCTCCGGCTCCTGCTGCGGGGACACCCGGGGCTCCTCAGTCCCCGGTTCCCGCTGCGGGGACACCCAGGGCTCCTCAGTCTCCGGCTTCAGGGGCTCCAGCACCCGGCACTGAGCAGGCTTCATCTGCAGCAGCGGAGCTCCCCAAGGCTGGGCCATCTCTGGTCCTATCAGTGCCCGGTGCAGAGGAACCTGTGGTCCCCCAAGTTCCCGGGGCCCAAAAGCCTCCCTCAGCCGCGCTCCCTGGGGCTGATAGGCCCCTGGTCCCCATCCCTTCAACTGAGAGACCTGGGGAACCCCTTGTCCCTTCAGCTCCTGGAGCTTTACACTGTCCCAGGGCTGGAGTGGCCCCAGCGGAGTTTCATGGAGCTGTGGGACCTGTGGCCTGCCCAGCTCCCGGGACCGGATCACTTTGGGGTCCCCCTGCAGGCGCCCCTGGGCCTGGAGCAGCCCCAGCTCAAGCTGGGTGGCCAATCCCTGCAGCATTGGCTGGAGTTGAGGGGCCGGCAGCTCCTCCCCGTGCAGCGTCCCTGGGGCCTGGACACTCCCTGGCCCCAGCAGCAGGGCTGGTCTCAGCGCCCTTGGGCCCTGGGTATGAACCCTGGGGGGGTCCCTCAGCACAGCTCCCTGGGGCTGAGGGGCTCCTGAGGGCTCCATCGGCTTAGCGTCCCGGGACCCCCACAGCTCTGGCTCGCTCTGAGGAGTGTCCCAGGGCAGAAGTGGCTCTGCCACCCTCGGGCCCTGGTGCATGGGGCCCGATGGCTCCCTCCCTTCCTGGGGCCATCCTTGCTCTATCTGCAGAGATCCCTGAGGCTGAAGGGGTTCTGGGGGGCCCCTCACTTCTTGGGGTGCAGGGGCCTCGGACTCCGGCTGAAGCTGACTGGCCTGCGCCTCCCTCCATCCCTGGGGCTCCAGGCCTTGTGGGGCGCTAAGTTCTGAATGCAGAGCCCCCCGGATCCAATGGGCCCTCAGCGCCTGCTGTCCTTGGGGCTCCCTCAGCAGAACCTCCTGGGGCCGAGGGAACCCCAGGGACTCAGGGGCCCCTGGCTCCCTTTGCAGCCTCCCTGGGGCCTGCCGGGTCTCCAGCTGCCTCTGTGGGGACTCAGGGGGGTCCAGCCCCACCAGCTGCCTGGGCTGAAGGACCAGTGGCTCCCTATGTTCAAGGGGCTCAAAAGCTGCTGGGTACCCTTGTGGGGTCCCCTGGGCCTGAAGGGGCCCCTGCTCCCTGTGTGGGCACCCCTGGGGCTCCTGTTCTCTGGGTGGGCACCTCTGGGGCCCCTGCTCCCCATGTGGGCACCCCTGGGGCTCCTGTTCTCTGGGTGGGCACCTCTGGGGCCCCTGCTCCCCATGTGGGCACCCCTGGGGCTCCTGTTCTCTGGGTGGGCACCTCTGGGGCCCCTGCTCCCCATGTGGGCACCCCTGGGGCTCCTGTTCTCTGGGTGGGCACCTCTGGGGCCCCTGCTCCCCATGTGGGCACCCCTGGGGTTCCTGCTCCTTGTGTAGGCGCCCCTGGAGCCCTTGCTCCCCGTGTGGGCACCCCTGGAGTTCCTGCTCCTTGTGTAGGCGCCCCTGGAGCCCCTGCTCCCCGTGTGGGCACCCCTGGGGTTCCTGCTCCTTGTGTAGGCATCCCTGGAGCCCCTGCTTCCCGTGTAGGTGCCCCTGGGGCCCCTGCTCCCCATGTGGGTGCCCCTGGGGTTCCTGGGCCCTGGGCTCCCCCTGGTCATGGGCCTCGAGGGCCTGTGGATCTTGAGGCTCATGAGCTGCCAGTTCTGCCTGCGGAGCCCCCTGGAGCTGATGGGCCCCTGGCACCCTCTGTCCTGGGTGCTCAAGGGCCTCGGGCTCCGTCTGTAGCCCTCGCAGGGCTGTCGGTGGAGACCCCCGCGGCTGCCAGGTCTCCAGCTCCCCCCGTTCCTGGGCCTCTGGCACCGTCTTTGGAGCTCCCTTTGGCTGAAGTGTGTGCAGCTCGTTCTGGGCTGAGAGGAGCCGCTGGCCCCTCTGGGGGGGTCCGAAGGCCTCCGGCTGACTCCGCTCATAGGGCTGCAGGGCCCCCGTTTCTCTCTGTGGCAACTCCCAGGCGGGAAGGGCCCCTGGCTCGGTGCACGGCATCTCCTGGGGCTTAGACGAGACACACTCAGGCATTATAGACCCTGTATGGACCCCAAACCCCAGAAGAACCCCCAAGGCCCAGTGATAAACCCACTGCCCTGCCTGGGGCTGCTGGGGTCCCTCAACCCCTTCCAGCCATGGGGAGCCCTGCCCTGGAGCAGCATGGGGTGGAAGGGGTCAGGCGTAGGGGGCAACCGGCAGGTGGGGGCTAGGCTGGACACAGCGCCCCCTGGTGGCTGCCCTGATGGTGCCTAGCACAGATCACGGGGTGCCCGTGCGAGCTGGATGGAAGCCAGGCTGGTGCTGCACTGGGCCGACAGGAGCCTGGGTTCTGCTGCCCGGGCTGGCGTGTCACCTGTGCAGCCCCAGCCCTGGTCACACGGGCGCTGTCCCGAGCCACCTGCCCAAAACCAGTGGGGTCACCCTGCGTGGGCATTGGGCTAGGCCGGGACATGGCTGCTGGCTCTGCTGCAGGTGCTCACCCCCCCCCCCCCCCCCCCGCGGCACCCTGGGAACGAGGCTGCAACGTGCCCCATTCACCTGCACACAGCTGGCTCCAGCGCCACCCCGGGCTGCCACCCCTTTGCCCGCTGAGTGCCAGGGGGACCCCCCGTGGCTCACGCCCTGAGTCCAGTGGGAGCTGGGCTGTGCCACCGCTGGGTCTGGGCCTGTCGGGATGGAGGATGCAGCCTGTGACGAAAGGAAACGGGGAGTGAGGGAGCCGGTCACTGGGGCCGTATCGCTGCTGTATGGCCTGGCAGGAGGGGTGGGGACAGTCAAAAAACATGGGGCTGCTCGGGGGGGCAAGGGCTCCATCACCCCCTCCAGCTCTGAGGGACCCAATGCTCGGAGACAGGGGCTTGGAGGGGGGAGCGTGTCCCAGCTGAGAGCTGATGGCTGGGGCCTACTAACAGAGCTGGACGGTTGGGCGGGGGGGTGGGGTGGGGGGCCCAGGTGAGCCCCTCTAGCCCCAGGTTCAGCTGTGCTGTAAAGCCGAACCCCCTCCTTGTCTCCCTCGGCAGCAAGCCCCCTCTCCCCCACATTGCCCCCAGGCTGATGGATCCTCAGTGGAGGCTCCTGGGACTGAACAGTCGGGTTATGGAGGGGGGGAGCAGGGCTTGTCCCCCTGAGCTGATGGGGGGGGGGTCTGCTCTCTGGGGGCTCGCACCCCCCCCGAAACAAGGCAGGGTCCACACCTGAGCTGCCCATTGCCAGCACTGCCAGGCTGCCAATCCCAGAGGGCACAGTGCCCACAGTGGGTATTAACTGCACAGGCTCTTCTGGGCAACCCCCCCCCGCCACGGCCTCGCTGCCCCCCACTAGCTGCTGAGGGGCTCTACCCATGGGGGCAGGGGACAGCCAAGTGAGGTGTGGGGAGCAGTGAGCCAGCCCCTGCCACAGCCCCGGCTCCGAGGAAGGAAGTCCCAGAGCACGCCAGCCCCACGGGGATCCCTCTGTCACAACCAGCCGGTGCCTGGCGCCACCAGATCTGCCCCCCTTCTCTGGGCACGCAGGGCCATGGCACAGGGACAACGGGATCTGCCATGGCCCAATGGTCCCTGCCTGGCATGGCCACTGGATAGTCCCCACAGCAGCTACCCACCCTGCATCCCGTGGCTCCGTGACCACCATCCCCCCACCCTCCATGCTGTGCCCAGCCCCTCAATGGCACCGCACTGTGCCCAGCCCCCCATGTGGCACTGGACTGTGCCCAGCCACCCCAGCATGGCACTACACTCTGGACAGCCCCCCCCATGGCACCGCACTGTACCCAGCCACCCCCGCATAGCACTGCACTGTGCCCAGCCCCCCATGTGGCACTGCACTGTGCCCAGCCCCCCAATGGCACCGCACTGTGCCCAGCCCCCCGCATGGCATCACACTGTGCCCAGCCCCCCCCGCATGGCACTGCACTGTGCCCAGCCCCCCATGTGGCACTGGACTGTGCCCAGCCCCCCTGCATGGCATCGCACTTTGCCCAGCCCCACAATGGCACCGCAATGTGCTCAGCCCCCTGCATGGCAATGCACTCTGAACAGCCCCCCCCGCATGGCACCGCACTGTACCCAGCCCCCCTGCATGGCATGCACTGTTGCCAGCCCCCATGTGGCACTGGACTGTGCCCAGCTTGCTGGCATCGCACTTTGCCCAGCCCCACAATGGCAACCGCAATGTGCTCAGCACCGCTGCATGGTGCCGCACTCTGAACAGCCCCCCCCGCAATGGCACCTTGCACTGTGCTGGCACCGCTGCTACCCACTCCCTGTGCCAGCGGGGCTGTCCGGCCCAGGGCACGGTGCCAGGCAAGAGCCGGCAAGGGGGGACCCACTCATCCAGGACAGCCTCTGATAGCTAGACAGGGCCCCGGGCAGGCTGGGGCAGGGGGTGGGTGGGAATCTTCAGGCTGTGGCTGACCCCGCCTGGCTGCCTACCTGTGCAGCTCTGCCCACAGATCCTCTTCTTTGCCCGCCGGCTGGGCAACCGCTCGCTGCCGTCACCAGACTGGTCCTGCCAGCACCTCACTGCCACAAACGCCACCTGCCGGCTCCGAGGCCCAGATCCTTTCCAAGAGGCCAGGTTAGGGCCCATCCGCCACGCGCTGGCCCCCCGGACGTGCTCACACTTCACACCTCGCGGGGAGTGCAGCAGTGCCGTGGGCATGGGGGGCATTGAGACGATGGCCAGGAGTCTCCCCAGCATGACAGCATGAGGCTCCCCCTCCCTTTGGGGGCTGCCCCAGCACTGCGCTGCGTGCCTGGCAGACGTGGGACTGCCCGCGCACCCGCCATGGCTGGAGGATGCAGGAACCCTCTAGGTTGCTTAACTGAACGACAGACACCCACAGCACCAGGCACTGGGCACCCAGAGCAGAGCGTGGCCTCCTGGGCCAGTGCCCCACAGACGCCCTCGCCTGGTGTCAGGACCACGCTTATATGGTCTCGTCTGCCCTGCTTCCTGCCCCCTCCTGATCGGCCCCTCCCGCTGCTCCACCTCTGCCCCATCACGCCGTCCGGGACCACATACCCACTTCTCGCCCAGTCGGCCCGCCGGCCCGCGTCCCACCCCTGGCTGGATCCGGGCCCGTCTGGCCTGGCATCATCCACTCTGCCTTGGTGGCCCGTCCCACCCGCCCCCCCCAAGTCGGCTCCGTCCTCCGCATCCCACCCTGCCCTAGATCGGGCCCGTCTGCCCCACAGCCTTGCCCTCCTGCCCCATGGTCGGGCCTGTCCGGCTCCGCGCCCGCCCCTTCCCAAATCAGGCCCAATCCAGCCCCGCTCTGCCCTTGCCCTGGATGGGCTGTCCACCCGCATCCGCCCTTCCCTGTTGGCCTGTCCTCCCCCTGCCCGGATCGAGTCCATCCGCCCCGCTCCCGCCCGTCTGCACTCTGTATTCAGCCCCTCTGCCCCGATCCTGCCGTCATGCCCCAGATAGGCCCCTCTGGCCCCCGCCCACCCCATTGGGTTTCCCTGGCCCTGGCTCGTGCCAGGGCTTTTGGCGAGAATGTGCCAGTGTTTCGGGGGCCCAGCTTCCCGCAGGCGGCGCGGGGCCATCCCGTGTGCTGGGGGAGGGGGAGTGGGTGTGGGGGGGCTTCACCCCAGTCCCCCCGACTGCATCCCGCCTTGGCACTGCCCGGGTTACCCTGGGGCAGGGGCAGGTCGGCGCTGCCCCATGGCTGTCCCTGGCTCAGGGCCTGGGGGCGCCATGGGGGAGGGGAGGGCGGCAGTGCCGGGCAGGGGGTCAGACGTACCTGTCCAGGAGCTGCCAGGGCCAGTGCATTGCCCAGGGCCGCAGGACGCTGCTGCTGTCGGTGCCTGCGTCCTGCAGGGAGAGAGGGCGACTGGTGAGTGTCCGGCAGGGGGCACCATGTGGATAAAGCCTGGGGGGTTCTCCAGGGATGAGCCCCCCCTGTGGCACAGAGCTGCCCATCAGCTGGCCTGGGGCCTGGCTCAGGCAGACCAGGCATGCAGTGAGTTCATGGGGTCTCAGTCTGGAGACTGGGCATCCCCGGTGCCCGCAAGGCATGACTTTCAGAGTGAACAGGTCCCGGAGCCAAAGCTACCCTGCCTTAGAGCAGTTGCCAGCCTGTATGGGGTTTGAGGGGGCTGGCAGCCCTTGTGAGGTTATGGGGGGGGCTGGCAGCCCATGTGGGGTTATGGGGGGGCTGGCAGCCCTCGTGAGGTTATGGGGGGGCTGACAGCCCTCGCGGGGTTTTGGGGGGGGGCTGGCAGCCCATGCGGGGTTATGGGGGGGGCTGGCAACTGTGGGACAAAGCCCCATGACCCAGTGGCCCAACCAGTGAGGCTGAATGCCAGTTTGGGGGTTGGTCATGACCGGGGGACCAACCCCGGGGAAGCCCCGGGCACACGCTGGCAATGCTCTCTCCCTCGGCCCCCGTGGCAGTGCCCGCTCCTTACCGTCCCGCCGGGGCAACCTGTCTCCGGCTCCACTCGGCGTCCCTGCCCGGGGGCCCAGGCTGACTCTGGCTGGGGCTGGGGGGCTGCAGAGAGCCAGGCCTTGGGGAGAGGAGACAGATGGGTCGGTTGGTGCCAGGGCAGCCCTGGCCCCACGTGCTCCTATGCAGGCAGTGCCAGGCCCCCACCCAGCCCTGTGTCCTCTCCCCCCTCAGCCTGCTCCTGCCTCAGTCCAGCCCCCCTGCCCCCGGCTCCATTGCTGCCCTTGGCCACCCGTCCCCAGATTGCCCAGCCAGGCGGGGGCACCGGCAGACTCAGGAGTCCTGGCTCCCAGCCCCCCCACCTCCATGCTCTGCCCTCTAGTCCTCCTTCCCCACAGCCCTGGTTCTGTGGGCGGGTGCTCGGGTACCTCTATGTCTTGCCAGGCCAGGCCGTGCCTGTGTTCCCACAGGAAGCTGTGCCAGACCTGCCCGCTGGTGCTCGTTCCCGGCACCTCCCGGAGCAGCAGCTCTGCATCGCGGGCGGGCAGGCGCCCGTCGCCGTCCGAGTCCAGCAGCTGGAAGTCCCAGTAAAGCTGGCGGGGAGGGGGCACAAGGGACAAGGCTGAAATCAAAGGTCCCCCTCCCCCGGCTCGCTGGCCCAAGGCCAGCCCCTGCCAGCAGGCAGCAGTAGTGGGCTATTATCCCAGCATGGGGCGAATCAACGCTCGCTCCCCTCACCCCTGTGCCGAGCTGGGCTGTTGGGTGGGGGGCAAGATGTGGGGCCCCGGGGGAGACGAGGCCAAGGGGTTGTGTCAGCCTGGATCCAAGGCCCCCATTGGCCGCAGACAGGCCCGTGCGGTGTCTGCAGAGGGCAGGATGCAGACAGGTGGGGAGAAGCTGGGCAGCCAAGCTGGGGGCGGGGGAGCACCAGGGAGCCGGGGAGCTGAGCGGGGGGGAGCGCAGGGAGCAGACAGGTGGGGAGACGCCGCAGAGCCGCGGAGCCAAGCGGCGGGGGGGGGAGCACAGGGGGCAGACGGATGGGGAGACACTGCGGAGCCAGGAGCCGAGCGGGGGAGGGGCGCATGGGGCAGATGGGTGAGGAGCTGGGGTGCCGAGTGGGGGAGGGGTGCAGGGGGCAGGCAAGTGGGGTGCCGAGCGGGGGAGGGTCGCAGGGGGCAGGCGGGTGGGGAGACGCCCCGGAGCCAGGGGGGACCCCGGGGGCAGGATACAGACAGGGCTGGGGATGGGAGGAAGAGATGCTACAGCTCAGCTCTAGGAGCCACTGGGCGAGCGCAGGGCTGGGGGCGAACGTGGCTGGGAGCCCAGGGCTTGGCCCCTCTGCCACACAGGACAGGGCCTGCGATGGGGGCACTTCCCCCAGCCACTGGTGGGGCAGGCGCTGGCTGGGACCTGGACAGACCACGTGGTGACAGGCACTGCCACAGGGGGGCACTAGAGAGCCAGGGGCTGCCCCCTTCCCCGGGATCTGGCTGCCCCACGGGTCACAGCCTTGCCCCACTCCACAGGGTCTGCCTCAGCCCAGCCCCGGCCCAGCTCACCTGTGCCCGTCGGTGACTCCGCCTTCCTGCCACCAGCAGTAGCTCCAGCAGCATCTTGGCGCGGAAGCTGCCCTGGGACCCAGCCCCGCAGCCCTGGGGGAAGAAGAGCTCAGAGGCGTGGGGCCTGCTGCTGCAGGAGGGCACAGCGGGGGCCCCGGGAGGGGGCATCACAGCAACCTGCAAAATGGGCACTGGCAGGCAGAGTCAGGCCCTGGGGGACCGAGTGGGGAGCCCAGGGCTGGGGTAGCAGGGGGCTGTGGGTTGGGGAAAATAAGGGGCATCAGGACAGCTGGAGGGCAGGAGACTGCGGGTTGGGTGTGAGGGGCACAAGCAGAGCTGGGGAAGGGGGGAGCCCAGGGCTGTGCTAGCAGGGGGCTGTGGGTCTGGAGTGAGGGGCATCGGCACAGCTGGAGGGCAGGAGACTGTGGGTCGGCAGTGAGGGGCACGGGCAGAGCTGGGGAAGGGGGGAGCCCAGGGCTGTGCTAGCAGGGGGCTGTGGGTCGGGAGTGAGGGGCATCGGCACAGCTGGAGGGCAGGGGGCTGCAGGTGTAGACCTGATAAATGAAATTGTTTTTAATTGTTCACTTTATTAATGTAACTTCTGTTCACCATTCACTGCACTTGCCTTCACTGTTTGCCATCCACTACGCTTGTCTATATTGTAACTTCTGTTCACTGTTTGCCATATTGGAATTCAAACCCCATTTTAAAACGCTCACTCCACTTTGTAAAAGCTTCCTCCAACCTTCATTTTTGCAAACTCTGCTGTAATCTTATTAGTTTAGTTTAGATGTGTGACTGAGGCATGTATGGATGATGGAATCAACCTCCAGCCCCAGCCTGTCCTGATGAAATAAAGTTCAAACCCCACCGGAAGAGCCTAAAACGTGCAGAGTCATCTGAAGAAAGGTGAATAGAAGAAAGAATAGCAGATCCCAGTGAAGTCGCTGCAATTGACGA
>NC_133769.1:492837-505407 GCF_003597395.2 Chelonoidis abingdonii
TACCTCGGTCTCCAAGCAGTTGTCTGTGAACAGCCCTGTGTGCTGGGACAAGGGAAAGGAAATCCCAAGCTGTGTGTCTGGTGAAGGAGAATGTGTCTCCAGCTCTTCTGTGTCTGTGGAGCAGACAGAAGGTGCCTCTCAGCCTGTGAGGGTTGAGAATAGTGCAGGTGTCCCAGACGGGGCCAGCTTTAGCTCCATTTGCCCGATTCCCCTGAACTGGTCCCTGTGCCGGAGGGGGCCCCGCACTGGCCAGCAGCGTCTCTCCCGGAAGCAGCAGCTGTTGCTGCTCAGCACCAAGACAGCAGAGGGCTGAGGCAGAGGCAGCCGCGGGGGTGTTGCAGGTCAGGAGGGGAAGAAGGCACATGTGCTTTGCAGCCTTACCCCCCCAGCACTCACCTGGAGGAGACGCCGAGGGGGCATCTGGTCCAGTGGGAGACAGGACTCTCTGCAGTGGACCTCACTCAGCTGAGCAGCTGCTGGGGCTCCCAGCGATGAGTGTCTGAGCCTGTGATTCCCGGCAGGTTTGTAAGATTGGGTTGGTGTTGTGGTTTTCGTGGTGTTGCTGTTTCAGGGTGAGTCTGTGCCTGCCTGTGTCTGGTTCAGAACTAAAGTCGGGATCATGTCATGGAACCCAGGAAAAAAGCCCCCAGCCGGTACCTAGTGCTGTGAACTCCAGGTGAGAGAGAGAGGGAGGGTTGGAGGAGGAAATCAAATACAGCAAGGGGGAGAATGCGAAAGATCTGCAACACGGCACGGCAGGCTGAGACTTATCTCCCTCCCCAGAGGGGAAACTGAGGCACAGTGTGATCTGATTCCCCTCTCCAAATTATTTTGCAAAGGAAGGGGACTGGGGCTCCTATCCAAACCAGCTCCCTTCCCATCAACTCTGCTTTCCCTGCTGCAAGACCACTGTAGGGGCTGAATATTTCCATGTAACTATGGCTCCTTTGTTTGCCCTACAACAATAAATTAGACGGGCTTGGGGGGGGGCTATTCCCCCCCCCAAAGCTGTGTGGATATTAAGGTTTTTTGGGGGGGACATGATAATATTCCAGATCAATCAAATGCCCAGCTCAGCTTTCTAGCCATCCAGGAGCTCTAGGGCAGGGAAGGAAGGTGCTCTTGGTGCAGAGTGGTCGCAAAAGGGTGAATTTAGCGGGGGGGGGGGGGGGGGGTTCTGGTTGAAATCCCGCCTGATGCAGCCATACAGAATCACTGGCAGTGCTGGGAGAGACCAGGAGTGGAAACAGGTGGCCTGGGGGGTGGGGAACATTTGCCCTCAGTCCTGGCTTTGGATGGACTAGGTGAAGTGGTGGGTTCAGTCTAGTCTTCCAGCCTGTTGCTCTCACTGCAGTTTGTGTGGTTTCATCTGGCTCCACTGAAAAGATCAAACAAGCCCAGTAGAAAAGGGAGGTGAGAGAGGTGGAAAGGGTGTTGTAAGGGGTTAAAGTGACCCATCAATGAAAGAGTAAAACCAGAGTTTGATGGGCTTCCTCCCAGCCACCACTCCAGCAAACACTGGGCAAGGGCAGCCCCATTTCCCACCGAGGCTATGGTGAGGGGCAGCAGAGGAGGAAGGAAGCCTCATGTGATGGCAGTCCCCTCCCCCCAAGCACCCACCACACCCCTCTCCAGCCCCAAACTCTGTCCCAGAGCCTGCACCCACCCTCCGCAGTCCCTCCCAGAGCCTGCACCCCTCCACCCTTCCTGCACCTCACCCTGTGCCCCAGCCCAGAGCCTGCACCCAGCACCCAAACTCCATCCCACTCAGCCTGGAAAAGCTCTCCTTGGTCTGGGTCCTAGCCCCTCTTCAAGGGTTGCAGCTGTCTGGAGGTGCTGCCTTCCACACCTTCCCAATTCACACCTCATTCATGCAACAGGCCAATTGGTTACAAAGTGGGGGGAAGATCTTATTCTACTCCTAGCAAAAAGACATTTTTCTTTTACCTTAATTACACTACCTTTGGGGCCTGCTATAACATATTATCAAGGTTCAATCCAAAGTCATATAAAAGTTATACAAAAATGCATAATGCAGAGATTTATCTACAAACTGCACTGATTGACTGGTGTGTGCAGTAATATAGTGACCCTGGGTCTTTGAATGAGGGTTATATACTTGGGGGGGAGGGTGAGGGGGCAAGTGGCAGGTGGGCAAAGAGGCAAGCAGTGAGGCAGCAGGATTCTAAGGCGGGCATGGGGGTTTCTGGCAGGGGAGGGAGAAGGTGAAAGGAGGCGAGTGGTGGGTCGGGGACTGACTAGGAGAGATGCAGCAAGCCAGCCTTGGGGCTAGGGGGTGAACAGGGGTTGATGGTGGGGCTGAGCAGGGAGGGGGTAGGTCCTATTTTTACTGCTGTGATCTGGTCACCCATGTGTGCGGTTTCTTCCTGCCCCCTCCACCCAACCTTGTTTCGGCGCGGCGGAGCCTGGGGAAGGAGGGTTTGTTTCCACGGGGACCGGGCAGCGCTGGGGTGGGAAGAAGGGGGCAATTTTATATTAATAAGGAAATATTTTGTAAATTTTAATAAAATAAACATTAGTGAAGAAAATCAGTTGTACAACTATCAAAACATATTATTTTCCTAATATGGAAGTGCAAATCAGCTAATTAATATATGATGCAATGTATGTAATATATAATTTTGTTATTATTTATATAGTTATGGAAAGTAAATAATATTGAAGAAGTGAAAGGGTTTTTTTTTGTTTAGTCATCCCTGCTGGGGCCCTATCAAAACTGTTCGAATTGGGTCCCGCACTTCCTAAAGCCGGTCCTGGTCCCAGAGTTGGTTCTGGATTCAACTAAAGCCCAGGAAGGGAATGGTCCTAAGTTTGGGTCTGCTGGGGAGGTGGCATCCAGTTAGCATCAGCAAACTCCCAGAGACCAGACAATTCTGGTGCTTGTAGTTTGCCTGTTGCTAATGTGTGGTTGGAAAAGTGTAGCAACTCTGTCTGCTCAGGTGATACCCTGGCCAGGGCACAAGGAGAGCATGAAGGTGATTTGATTGTGTTACCTACTGACAGTTTGACAACTTGTACCAAGAAGGAAAAGATTCCTGAGCTTGTGTGTGGCAAAGGGAAGGAGAAGGCTGCTGACCTTTTGACTATGAAGTCTATGAGTTTGCCTGAAAGGGGAAATCTATCTGATGGGCCAGAGGTGATCCTGGATATGAGTAAGACCCAGCAAGAGTCTGTTGTGGTTCAGAGAAATGCTCCTTTAGAGCAAGCCCTAGGGGAAGAGGGGAAGAGCAAAAGTTCTGTGAGGGGGGAACTGTTGCTTAGAAAAGCTTCTAGGGAAAGGAATCCTCATGGTAACCTGTGCAAGCAGCTTGCTACAGCTAAAGGGTGCGAAAGTGATTTAATCAAGGAAGTTTCAGTTCCTAACAGCCAGACATTTTCTGCTGTGAATGGATCCACTGACTTTCCCTTTGAAAGACTCAGTGTGGGTAGCTTTGAGATCTCAGCTGTTAAGCGCTGAGCAGCTCTATAACCACATGGCCGTGCTGGAACAGGACTGTCTCCATGCTGATTCTGTGAGTGAGCCGTCTGTGCGGCAGGCTCTGAGGACAGATTTGGTTACTGGTGTGTCAGAGCAGAACAGTTTTATGGGTGAATACTTGAGAATGCAGGGAAGAGCAAGCGAACTCTCACTCGCAGCCTCTTGGGATTTGTGGGTGTCTCTGTAAGACAGAGTCCAGCCTTGCAATGGGCAGCAGCTGAAAATCTAAAAGCTAGCGTCTGCGTTGATGCAAGTTACCTGACTGACTGGGGGAAGAAAGACTTGCTAATAGCTGTTAGCACAGAGAGCCCACCCCATCAGCTAGTGAATTCTGTTAAGCAAGAGGAATCAGGGTTTCACCCTTCTGGAGAAAAGAGAGAACTTACTTTTGTAAAGGGAAGCCACAGGGTAACCCTAAAAGGCCCAAACCTCACTGGCATTGAGCCAAAGGTCTGGCGTGACAAACACGACAGTAGATGGACACTTGCAATGGATTTGTTGTTATTGGTAACGGTGCTTTTTGTAACTAACGTGCTGCTAATACCAAGACGTATAAAAATGTACAACGCGCCTAATCGTTTGGAAAATGCCTTGAACACGTTAAGGGGAGGGAATCCATGGGGACACTATGTGAAAAGGCCTTGTCATGCTAACGTTGCACTGTTAGTGACTGCAAACAGCATTAGAACTTTCCACAGGAGAAAGGACATTCCAGACCTGAGGTGCTGTATAAAAAGGGAGACTGAGGCACAAGACCACATTGCTTTATGGCTGAATGCCAAGATTCCTGTACTATGGACATTAATACCGACACTGACTTGACGGTTAGTGGGTTCCAAACATTTGCCAGAGCTGGTATGGCTAAAGTAGCTGTTTTCTTTAGCTCTTGAGAAGATCACATGAAACATACAGGAACCAGGCTGCAGGAGCAGATCTAATCCACTACTGTTCTAGGTTTTACCCTGAGTTTGTAAAGAGATTCAGTCGTGTTATTGAACATGACTTTGACAAACCATTTCTGTTATACACCAATCCTGGCTGTCGTGAGACAGACCCAGGGATGGGGAGCTTTGGGGATGCAGTCAGTGATGTCTGTGTCATCCCTTCCTGCATCAATTTTGCATTCGGGGTGTGACTCTGGGGGAGTCTCCTCTCTATGAGCAGACTGGCTCCAGGGCAGGAAGCTCACACGGCTTCACCTTCCTGGGTCTGACCTTGGAGCATTCAGCATCCTCTGCCCTCCGTGCGCTTCCCCCAGCGAGTCTGCCAGGTGGGGTCCTGGGGCAGCCAGATGGTCCTGCCTCCCAACTCCGCAGTCAGACGTGACTCTCAGCCCAGCTGGGAAAACAGGTTTAATAGACAGGAACATGGTCTAACAGAGCTTGTAGGTACAGAGAACAGGACCCTCAGCTGGGTCCATTCTGGAGGGCAGTGAGCCAGATCCCCACATCTGCCCTCACTTCCGTTCCCAGCCAGCTCCAAACTAACTCCCCCTCCAGCCCCTCCTCCTTTGCTTTGTCCCTTTCCCGGGCCAGGAGGTCACCTGATTCCTTTGTCCTCCAGCACCTTCAGCTATCGCCTTGCAAGAGGGGAGGGCTCCAGACAGTAGTTGCCAGGAGACAGAGTGTCGGCCATTTATGTGCACTGACCCTTTGCTCTGCAACAATTACACTCCCTTATTCCACCACCTAGAGACTTAAGAAATGCTTGGGGAAACTGAGGCACCCACACAGTATTCAGAGGAAACATTACGAACAGTTGCACTTCCTCACAAAGGGTCATGTCTAGGTCACCAACTGGGAGTGGGCAAGGCCCGAGGCCATGGTGGAGGGTACGGGTGTCCCGGGGGCTGCGGGGGCTCAGAGGCTGCCGTAGAAGACCCGGGGACAGGCCTCGGGCAGGATGCAGTGGGCCTCGTGCTCTACCCGCCCGGCAGGGCACTGGCACCCAGGCATGCAGGGTGTGAAGCAGTGCGACTCGATGGCCCCCAGCGGCGCGTCCTTGTTGTAACACGTCTTGGGGCACGGAGGACCGCACTCGTCGAACACGTAGCCCCGGTCCTGAGGGCAGCCGACGGCTGCGGGGAGATAGGTGGGGGGGTCAGTGCAGGGCTCGGGGGTGGGGAGGCAGACCTGGGACCTGCCTCCCCTCTCACGCCAGGCTCAGCCCCAAGGGTGAGAAGCCAGAACTGTCCCCACAGCCATGGGGCCAGCCTGAATTTCCTCAGGGGGTGGGGCTGTGCCCACCACCTGCCCCTTTCTGCACACCCCTGCCCTAACCCAGCCCCCCCCCAGGGGCTCCTCCCAATCTGAGCCAGCCCAGGGCCTGCCCCCCACAGGGTCTCCCCCCTGCTCTGAGCCAGCCCAGGGCCTGTCCCCCCCCAGGGGCTCCCCCCAATCTGAGCCAGCTCTGGGCCTGCCCCCCCATGGGCTCTCCCAATCTGATAGCCCAGTGGCTGCCCCCCCAGGGGTTCCCCCGGCTCTGAGCCAGCTTGGGTCGTGCCCCCCAACTGGTGGGGGTCAGTGCTGGGCCGGGGCTGCGAGGGAAGCGCTGCCCTTCCCCTCACCGCAGAGCGTGGGCGAGCGCCAGCGCAGAGCCAGCCCGGCCCGGCGGCACAGGGTGGCGTAGGCCTCCAGCACATCGCACAGGCACTGGTCGGCACCGGCCCCACAGGCGCACAGGTCGTAGACGCAGGCGGCGAAGAAGGGCTCCGGGGGCACCAAGGGGTGGCAGGGCTCGAATGCCCCTGACTTCAGCACCTTACAGCGGGCATTGGCCTCCTTGCGGGCGCGGTAGCCGGCCTCCTTGCAGGGATCCACATCTCGCCCGTCGGCGCACGGCCCGCCTGTGCCGTTCCCGCTCTGCACCTGCCCCAGAGACGCCGTCAGCGCAGCGGGGGCATTGCCCCCAGCACCCACCCAGCCTGGGCATGGCATCCAACTGGGTCTCCAGGGGCTGCAGGGAGGGAGAGCAGGGGCTGGGGGGGCCATTGCTCCATGGTGGCACTAGGGGGCGCAGTCCTGCAGGGAGTGGGGGGCTCAACAGGGGGCGCTCTCCCCTCGCAGTCAGTGCTGACTCCAATGCCCCTATGTGGCACTAGGGGGCGCGGTCCTGCAGGGAGTGGGGGGCTCAGCAGGGGGCGCTCTCCCCTGGCAGTGCTGACTCCAATGCCCTGGTGTGGCACTGGGGGGCGCTGCAGGGAACAGGGCAAGTGGGGCTGTTAACCCGTGTCCTGGCTGCCTCCTTCCCATGGTTATCTCCCTTCTGCCTCAAATCCCCCCTACTCAGGGGTCGCAGCCCTCATTCCAGGGCACCTGGGGGTCGTGACAGGAATGGTCCTCAATGTGGTGCCCACCGAGGACCGTGGCCGGCGGACGAGCATCTGCTGAAATGCTGCCAACAAGCAGCGTCACTCAGAGGCGTCGCCGTCGAAATGCCGCTGATTTTCGACGGCATTTCAGCGGATGCTCATCTGCCGGCCACGGTCCTCGGTGGCTCGTCATCCGGCACCCGCCAGATGAAAAAGGTTGGGGACCACTGCCCCAGAGGGATGCCGAGAGCTTCCTCTGCTGGTTCAGTCCTGGGTGGCAATGTGGGCGTGAAGGGAGCTGGGCTGCAGGGTGATGGGGTGAGGGGAGCCAGGCTGGGTGGGGCAATGGGGGGGGAAGAGCTGGGCTGGGGGACGATAGGGGGTTAGGGAGCTGGGCTGGGGGATGTTATGGGGGAAGGGAGCCAGGCCGGGGGGGGAATGACAGCGGGGAAGGGAGCCAGGCTGGGGAGATTATGGGGGGAAGGGAGCCAGGCTGAGGGCAGCCATAGGACCCATCTCTCTGATCCTGGGGCGACCCCGCCCGGCCCCCGCTCACCCTCCAGCTGTTTCCGAAGGTAGCCTCGGCACGGGCCAGCTGCCCCGAGCGCAGGCGGGCGTCGTCCTGCGGGTGGCCGTTGAAGTCGCCGCACAGGCCGCACGTGTGCCCCTTGTAAGTGCCAGGCACACTGACCTCCAGTTGCGAGCGCCCGCTCCACAGCACCTGGGGGAGAGGGGAGATGGGCAGCACCCCGCAATGCAGGGCACAGAGCCCAGCCAGCTGCTGGTCATGTGCCGCTCTGCATGCCAGGCCCAGGGCTGGATCGGGCACCGCCAGGAGGGGTCTGCAATGTCTGCGTGGCAGCACCGTCCCACTGGCGCAGCCTGGATTGGGGGCCCGGCGACGGCACCCCAGTGGGCAGGAGGCAGAGGACCCCCACGCCCAGCTGTTACCTTCACCCCGATGTTGGTGTTGAGCAGGACGGTGTTGGTTTGGTGCTCGACGTAGAGGTGGGGCTCCTTGAGGAAGGGCAGCGTCACCACCTGGCCGTCCACCTGGGAGGGGAGGGCAGGGGCTCAGCAGGCACCACAGGACACCGGGGTCCCACTGTGCAGCCTGGCTGCCTCCTGCCTCCAGGTGACCTCCCTGTAACCGCACCAGGGCCCTGCCCTGCCCAGCACGGGCTCCAGGTGACCTCTCTGTAACCAAATCAGGGCCTCGTGCAGCACGGGCTCCGAGAAACCTTTGTGTAACCTAATCAGGTCCCCGCCCTGCCAGGCACAGGCTCCAGGCAACCTCCCCATAACCGCACCAGGGCATTGCCCTGCCCAGCACGGGCTCCAGGCAACCTCCCCGTAACTGAATCAGGGCCCTGCCCAGCACGGGCTCCGGGTGACCTCCCCATAACTGCACCAGGGCCCTGCCCAGCACGGGCTCCGGGAAACCTTCGTGTAACCGAATCAGGTCCCCGCCCTGCCAGGCACAGGCTCCAGGCAACCTCCCCATAACCGCACCAGGGCCTTGCCCTGCCCAGCATGGGCTCCAGGCAACCTCCCCGTAACTGAATCAGGGCCCTGCCCAGCACAGGCAACGGGTGACCTCCCCATAACTGCACCAGGGCCCTGCCCAGCATGGGCTCCGGGAAACCTCTGTGTAACCGAATCAGGGCCCCGCCCCACCAGGCACAGGCTCTAGGCAACCTCCCCATAACTGCACCAGGGCCCTGCCCAGCACGGGCTCCAGGCGACCTCCCTGTAACTGAATCAGGGCCCCGGCCAGCACAGGCACAGGGTGACCTCCCTGTAACCACACCAGGGCCACACCCCACCCAGCATGGGCTCTGGGCAACCTCCCTGTAGCCGAACCAGGGCCCCAAGTTGCCCCGCCCAGCGCGGGCTTCAGCCTTGGCTCCACCCCAGACAGTGGTCGGCAGAGGCTTGGGGTGCAGCGGGTGTCCGGCCCGGCAGCGTTGCCCATCTCACCCTGACCAGCCAGTCCTGCAGCAGCTGCACCACGGCATCCCCAACTTGCACCGTCACCTCCTTGGTCCAGGCCACGCCCGGGCGCCCCCTGTTGTCATTGGTCACGTGGATGCTGTGGGCAGGAGATGGGCCCAGGGTCAGTAGACCGGGCTGTGAGTGGGGGGGCTTTCCTCGATGGGCTAGGGTCAGAGCTGGGAACAGAATCCAGGAGTCCAGGCTCCAAACCTCCAACCACTAGAGCCGGGGAGAGAACCCAGGAGTCCTGGCGCCCAGCCTTCTGCTCTAACCACTAGGCACCACTCCCCTCCCAGAGCTGGGGATAGAACCCAGGAGTCCTGGCCCCTGCCCCCAGCTCTCACCACTAGTCCCCACTTCCCCCCCCCCGGCACCTGTCCCTGGGGCTGTTGCCCATGTCAGCCATGCTCCTCTCACCTGAAGTCCCTCCCTTGGCAGTCCTGGGCCAGGACGTAGGTGCAGGTGCCCTGGAAGTGCAGCAGTCGCCCGTCAAAGGTGCGGTAGTGCGGGTCACCGAAGGCCAAGCAGGTGGCGGGGCGGGGCAGGCAGTGAGGGCAGCACATGCCTGGCGTTAGCGCGGGTGTCTCATCCTGGGTGCACAGGAGCCGTTATGGGTCTGCGGGTGCCAGCCTCTGCCCCCTCCTGTCCCTGTAATGCCCACGGCTGACTGCCCCTCTCCCATCCCCCTCCCGGCCCTGTCACATCTGCAGCTGGCTTCCACCCTAGATGCCCAGCCCCCCCGGCATGGCTATGGGACACCCTGGGGTAACGGGGTGGCACAATGACTCTGGCAATGGGACACCACTCCCACCACAACAGCCAAGGCCAGTCCCTCTGGGGCCCCTGACGCGCCCCCCCATGGGCTGGAGGGGAAGGCCAGCCAAGGAGCTCGACCAGCGGGGAGAGGGAGGGCAGGGTCTAGCCGGGCCCCTGCCCGACCGCCCCACTCACCGCAGCACAGGTGGTTGGGGGGCAGCGCTGACTCCGGCAGTGCACCTCCCCGGAGACGCAGGTACAGGTGGTGCAGGTGTCCACCTGCCAGTGCTCGCTGGCCTGGTACCGCTGGCCCTGGTAGGAGCAGGAGCCGTCCGGGTCTGGGGGCAGAGGATGGAGCCAGCACTGTGGGGACTCCCCAAGTCCAGAAGACAGTGGCCTGGGGGCAGTACTGGGTTCTGACAAGGTGGCAGGACTGGCACAGCGCAGGCAGGAGCACCAGGTCTGGCCCGCCCAGTGAGGGGCCGGTGTGCCACCTGATAGTGTGAATGCAGAAGGCAGCGTGGCTGGTGATTTGAGCAGAGCACATCCCAGTACTGGCCCCTTCCCTGCTCTGGGCCTCAGTTTCCCCATCCGAGGTGTAAGGTGGACACTGGTCAGCCTCACCACAGAGGCTGTGAAGTTAACCCCGCTCAGACTGGCAGCAATGCAGCCAAATGCGCCGTCTGTGCACAGCCCCTCTAACCTCTTCTGTGCTGCCCTCCGGGATCTGCCAGCGAGGGGCTGGCACCAAACTGGGCACCCCTCCCCTCCTCCAGGGAACCTGGCATTGTGGAGTCACTGGTCTGGCACCCCTCCTCTCCTGGGACGTGGGCCCTGCACCTGGCCAGCCCACCAGGCCAGATGAGCCCACCAGATGGGCCCACGGCACCCACTGCACACCAGGAGCAGCTCCTACCTTGGCACTCGTAGCAGCAGGAGCCGGGCATCCGCACCCTCCGCAGGCCGCCCTGGCACTCCACGGGCTCACACTCTGCAATGTGGCACTCCACGTGGCCCTGCTGCACGGCAGACACCAGAGAGGAGGGGGCACCCGGGCCCTTGGGCACGGCACTTGGCAGCGCTCTGCCCCTCTCCCCCCCGCCAGGCATCCCCACGGCACAGAGGGCACGGTAGCCAGTCTGCCGAGAGCACGCCTGCTGCAGTGGGGCTGCTCCGTCCTTTGCACATGGAGACCCCTACCGTCTGCCTTCCAAACACATCCCTTGGCCTCGCAGGCACACAGGCGGGCACACCCCCTCCCAGTTCGGTACCGCGCAACCACTGGCCGGGACGGGGCAGCCCAAGCAAGGTGCCACACGGCCTGTCCGGGGATCTCTGCCACAGAGCCAGGACTCCTGGGTTCCCCTCTCTGCCTGGCACCTGGGCAATCGCTGGCTGGAGGGAGAGGGGTAGGGACACAGACACGCCAGGCTGGGGGCAGGAAGGGAGCCCCCAGGGTACAGATGCACCAGGTGGGGGGAGGGGACGCCCCAGGGCACAGGCGCACTGGGATGGGGTGGGGGCTGCCCTGCTGGGCCATGCCAGGGCTTACATTACAGGTGCAGCTGATGCAGTCGTCCTCGCTGTCCGTCCAGCTCTCACCGTCTGACACCCGGCGCCCTCCAGTCTCTATCACGCACTCTGCAAGGGGGGGAGGTCTCAGCCGCTGCCCCAGACCCACGGGAACTGGCACTGGGAACTGCGTGGGCAGACAGCTGTCCTGTGACCAGCTGTACCAATGACAGAACAGGACGGTTCCCGGGGGGGGGCCACATGATGGGATGGGGGGGATTCTCACACAGTCAGTCCTGTGCTGACTGGTACACAGACATCACTAGGCTTCAGAGTTATCAGCCCTGGGATGGGCGGGGCTCAGAGCTAGTGCTGTGCTGTCTGTCTGCAGGGATGGGTGCCTGGACAGACAGACCTGGGGGAAGCTAACCCAAGGTCACTGCCTCGGGGTCCCCCTTGCCCAATTGGTTTCTGCTGTCCCAGAAGGGGCAGCTGTCCTATGACCAGCTCCAAGCACCTCAGCCACAGGGCTCCGTGCCCAGCTGAGAAAGGGAGGGAGCTGCTGCCAGGAACGCAGGGATCCCCAGATCCCAGCCCCCTGCTTCTTGGTACCATGCTGTTCCCCCTCCCCTCCACAAGGAAATGTGCACTGAGGTGCCCATCGGCAAGGCCTCTGGGGACGAGTGGGCGCTGGCCATACATCACCATCGCAGACGGGGCAGCAGGCGCCCTGGGGGGTGAACTGCTCAGTGAGGGGGCAGCTGAGCTGCGGGCAGCCCTGGCGCACACACACCCAGGTGAGATCCTGCAATGAGAAGAGCGAGGGCCGGGATTCAGCCATGGCACAGGTGCCAACCCAGGACAGGGCTGCGGCATGGGCACACACACCTGGGATGGGGCCACAGCACCCCCTGCACACACACCCCGGGGGCGGCTGTGCATACGGAGGCCAGCGCCAGGAGCTGAGCACCCTGACACCATGCTCTCTCGGCCAGGCCTGCTGCGAAGGGGGTGAGAGGGGAGGGGTGCGGCAGGGGAGCCATGGGGCAGATGGGCTGTGACGTTATTGATATAAACTGGGACCATACAGAACATGGGTTGCAACCAGGGTTCTGTAGTGGCACCAAATCCTATGTAAAGGGGGTCATATAAGGTGTCTAAGACCAGGTTACGGGTTACTGGTTATGCTGTCTGTATGTCTGTATCATTTTCGTAGTTGAAGTTATGAATATTGGCTGTATACTGTCTGTATTTCAAATTGGTGCTGCAGTTCTGGGAAACACCCCAGACAAGTTGGTGTCAGCTCAGCTTAGCCTGCTTGATGGCCCATTAAGGACCATTAGCTACACAATTGACCCATTGAGAGAAGGCGAATACGCCTTGTGACTCAGCATGGTGGGCAGAAACTGGCCCATGTGACTGCAAACTCCATTTTGCTGTAACTTTCCACAGTAGGAACAAAGGAGTGTTCTTACACCTGGAAAAGTCTATATAAGGC
>NC_133769.1:507416-509652 GCF_003597395.2 Chelonoidis abingdonii
GCTGCAGGGGGCAGGGCAGGGGGCTCAGCAGGGGGCGCTCTCCCCTGGCAGTCAGTGCTGGTCCCAATGCCCTAGTGAAGCACTAGGGGGCGCTGGGCTGCAGGGAGCAGGGCAGGGGGCTCAGCAGGGGGCGCTCTCCCCCAGCAGTCAGTGCTGGTCCCAATGCCCTAGTGAAGCACTAGGCAGCCGCTGCCCAGCAGAGGGACAGGGCAATCCTGGGCCACGTACCTTGCACTGGCAGGTGTAACAGGGGTCATCGGCCACCTGGAGCTCGTTCCCGGCCAGCTCGGCCGTGCAGTTACTCAAGGCCTCTGCAAGGCACAAAGGCAGCGGGGTGAGGGACCGGGCGAGGGGCTGGGGCACAAGAGCCAGCCCCACCCTGCCCTGCCCTGCCAGAGGGAGCCAGGGCCAGACACCCGTGTGACAGGAAACAGCCCAGCCCCAGTCTCACCCAGCAGGGGGCACTGGGGGGAGGGGCACTGGCCATGGGGGGAGCTCGTGGCAACTCCAGCCCCGGTCTGGCCCAGCACAGGGTGCTGGGGGGAGTGATGTGGGGGCATTGGCTGTGGGGGGAGTTCCTCGAGACTCCAGCCTGGCCTTGCCCAGCAGGGGGCACTCTGGGGTAGGCACGGGGCGTTCCAGCGCAATGCCTGCCCTGTGCCATGCCCTGGCACGTGCCCACAGGGTACTCACGGGCACAGGTGGGGCAGCAGTGGTGCGGCCCAGGCGGCTGGATCTGGCTCCTGGGGCAGCCCACCAGGCTGGGGCACTGTCTGCGGTAGCAGCGCAAGTGCGGCCCCGCGGCCGCCAGCAGCTGGAACGAAAGGCAGAGGCCAGGCTGGTTACCGCCCCCTCACAGCACAGACCCTGCCAGCCTCGTTGGAATGACCCCCTCCCTAATGAGTCTCCCAGAAGACTCCCGACGGGAGAGCAGACCCCTAAAGCTGCAGCACCCCCAGGGCGAGTGTACAGTGCGGGAGGCCTGGGGGAACAGTGTTTGCTCCCTGTTGCCTTACCTCACAGGTGCAGATCTCGCAGGGGTCCAGCGATGGCTGGAAGCTCTCCCCAGGGGTGTGTGGCCGGCCCTCGAACATGCAGTCTGGGGAGAAAACCCACTCAGGGGAGTCCCCATTCCTCTCCCAGAGCCGGGGGCAGAACCCAGGAGTCCTGGCTCCCAATCCTGCCCCACTAAACCCCACTCCCCTCCCAGAGCTGGGGACAGAACCCAGGAGTCCTGATTCCCAACCCACGCTCCCACGCACTAGACCCCACTCCCCTCCCAGAGCTGGGGACAGAACCCAGGAGTCCTGGCTCCCAAACCTGCCCCACTAAATCCCACTCCTCTCCCAGAGCCGGGGGCAGAACCCAGGGGTCCTGGCTCCCAATGCTGCCCCACTAAATCCCACTCCTCTCCCAGAGCTGGGGGCAGAACCCAGGAGTCCTGGCTCCCACCCCTGCCCCACTAAACCCCATTCCCCTCCCAGAGCTGGGGACAGAATCCAGGAGTCCTGGCTCCCAACCCTGCCCCACTAACCACTAAACCCCACTCCCCTCCCAGAGCCGGGGACAGAACCCAGGAGTCCGGGCTCCCTGATCAGCCACTAGTCAAAGAAACAGTAAATGTAGAATCACTGTTGATAATGCCTGTGGCCGATGCAAAGCCTGGGGGCAGGGAGTTAATATTGCTGAGGAGGGGCCGTCCCATGGTGCCATCTGCCTCGCCTGGCACGCTGGGCCCGTTCAAACAAAACGGGCCAATGCAGCCAAACGCGAAGTCCCCCATGCAGGACCGAGGGGAGCAGGCCACACACCGCAGAGCGGAGACGCTGGGCAGGATCCAGGGCTCACAGTCGATGAGCGACTCCACATGCTGTGATCCTTGGGCACACGCACAGGGCCACCAGGCGGGAGGATGTCCCTGGGGCACTAACGTGTGCACAGCCAGACACGCCCATCAGAGCTCTGACCCCTGGGGCCTGTCTGGGTCAGACAGTCCCGTCCAGCCTTTGACTCTATGAGTCCACGGCTCCAGCCCCCGTGCCTTCTTCTGCAGCAGCTGTCCACCTCTGAGCCCCCTGTGCCCCCTCCCCTCCCTGCCCCCGGGTGGGCCTGACAGAGCCGCGCCCGCCCTCGCACCTGCACACAGTGGGCAGCATTCCCCGGGCACCTGGATGGGGCGGAGGCAGGAACCAAGGCAGCGGATCTGGGCGCAGGTGGCGATGCCATGGATGCACAG
>NC_133769.1:515195-516951 GCF_003597395.2 Chelonoidis abingdonii
GGGGGGGGGGGGGGGGGGCCTGGCCTGGGATACACTCCCTCCATCTGGAGCACGAACCGGGGCTGGAGATCTGGGCTGGGGAATGGGTAGATGGGGCTCTTGCCCCAACTGCGGGTGCCAATGCCCAGGGTTGAAGGTCGAACGCCCTTTGACTGGACCATGTCTTCACTGACCAGCGGCGTTTGGGCAGAACATTTGCACCAAATCCCCGGTGGCAGCAACCTAGTGAAAAATATCCAGCGAACCCAGCCCAGCCGGGGGCCTGTCACCAGGCCCGGGACAGTGCCGCTTTGGGGGCTTGGACAAACACCTGTAAAATGTGGCAAAACAATCAAATCCTGAGACCCATACACCCAGGCGGGGCCAGTCCAGCCAGGTCCAACCTACTGTGACAAAGTGAGACTGTTCTCAATGTTTCCTCTGAATACTGTCTGGGTGCCCCAGTTTCCCCTATGCATTTCTTAAGTCTCCAGTTTGCATAAACTGCCGACACTCTGTCTCCTGGCAACAAATGGCCGGGGCCCTTCCACTTGCAAGGGGATGGCTAAAGGTGAACAAAGATCAGGTGACCTCCTGGCCCGGGAGAGACAAAGGCCAGAAAGGAGGGGCTGGAGGGGGTTTCAGCTGGGATCTGGCAGGGGACGGGAAGTGAGGGCAGACAGGGTGGTCTGGCTCGCTGGGCCCCAGGATGGACCCGGCTGAGGGGTCCTGTTCTCTGTACCTACAAGCTCTGTTTCAGCCCGTGTTCCTGTCATCGAATAAACCTCTCTGTTACTGGCTGGCTGAGAGTCAGGTCTGACTGCAAAGTGGGGGTGCAGGACCCTGTGGCTGCCCCAGGACCCCGCCTGGGCGGATTCGCTGTGGGAAGCGCAAGGAGGGGCACATGCTGACTGCTCCAAGGCCAGACCCAGGAGGGCAAAGCCGGGTGAGCTCCTGCCTGGCGTTGTGGGGAGCAGTTCCAGAGCATCACCAGGGGCTCCATGACACCTGCCTCTCCAGGCACAGAGACAAGGGGCACCGGGGCGCTATAACCCACACACGCCCAGGCGGGGTCAGTACCCCGGGGCACAGCAAAGGGCCATGGGGGGCTCTCCCCAGAGGGAAGAACTAGCCAGTGCTCACGGACATTGCACACACAGTCCCTGCCCCGGCGCCTGAGGAACCAGGTGGCCCCAGCCCACGTGATGTTAGAGTCTGGCTCCCTGGTGCCCTGGCCCGGCTGGCTGGCCCCACCTCGTGGCTCTCGCTGCCCTCCCAGTCTGTGCCCCAGATGGGCATGGCACTGGGGGGGTCTGGCTGACACTCGCCCTGACCTGGGCAATGACTGCCCGGCACCGAGCCAGCCAGGCACCAATGCCCCGAGCCAGCCTGCTGAGCTGGGTTCAGCTTTGGCCTTGGGGTGGGTGATCGCCCCGAGGCTCACTGTGGCACTGAGCCCCAGGGCGCCTGGCCTGGTCCTGCCAGGGAGTGAGCTCCCACCGCAGCCCAGGGAGATGTGTGGGGCCCGGACAGACGGGGGCTGGGGCTCTAGGGACCCTTACCACGCAAGAGCACAGCTGGCAGGGGTCCGTCGGGGATGGCCAGTGCGAGCCCTCGGGATACTCCCGCCCCCCGTGCCGGCACACTGAGACAGAGAGGGGGGTCAGTGTCCGCCTGGCCTGCCACCCCTGCTGCCCTCTTGCCCTGGCCAGATGTACTGAAGTGAGCCACTGCAGGGGGCTGCCCATCCCCCCGGCCCTCCCCCAGCCCCAGCCCC
>NC_133769.1:519644-539923 GCF_003597395.2 Chelonoidis abingdonii
CCCAACCTCCCAGCTAGGCTGTGTCCCTCCTCCCCCCAACCTCCTGACCCTGCTCCCTCACCCCCGGCTCTCTCCCATCCCCTGGGCTATGCCTTGCCAGGAGCGCCCCTAGTGGAAGCAGATCAGCTGGCACCTCTGTGGCTTCTGCTGCCCCCGAACCTGCCCAGCTGCCCGCAGCAGCAGCTGGAAGGCAGGAGGAGGCAGTGATGTGCGCGGGGCCCCCCGAGAGGCAGTGGGCTCCTCACCTGGACACTCAGGGCAGCAGTGGCCCGGGCGTCGGACGGGGCTGGTGCAGGCAGCCTCGGGACACAGGACGGGGGTGCAGAGCACGTTGCCATGCAGACAGTAGCAGCGCTGGCAGGGGTCCGAGGGTGGGGTGACAGCCTGGTGGCTGGTGAGTTCCTGGCCCTCGAAGAGGCAGGTGTCGCAGTCGGGGCAGCAGGAGGGGGCGGCAGGTGGCACGGGGTGGGTGCATTGCTGCAGGCAGGGCTCGCGCTGGCACGTCACTGCTTCATCCTGCGGGCACATGGAGCTGTTAGGCTGCGGGAGGGGGCTTGCAAGGGAAGGTGGGGGAGGGGTACCTGAGACAGCTGGGGGTGTCTGAGAAGAACAGGGCTGGAAGAGGGGGGGATCTGGGAGGAGCTCGGCAGTGATCAGGGGAGGGATTGGGTCAATCTGGGTGGAGCACCGGTTGAGGGGGGGTTTAAGCAGGGGCGAGGAGGTGGAGGGAGGGAATCAAGTGGGGTTTGGAGAGGGATCCGGGCAGAGCAGGGGGAATCTGGGGGAATTCAGGTGGGGGTCAGAAAGGGCAGATCTGGCTAGAGTGGGGCAGGGATCAGAGGGGGGGAACCCAGCAGAAGTCAAGGGATCAGGGTTGTGGGGTATCGAGGTGAGGGTCAGATGAGGGGGATCCAGGCAGAGTGGGAAGGGAGTCAGAGGGGAGAACTCAGCAGCGGTCGGGGGGATCCGGGTGTATCGGGGCAGGGGTCGGAGGGAAGAACTGACTGGGAGTTGGGGGGATCCGGGTGTATCAGGGCGGGGGTCGGAGGGAAGAACTGACTGGGGGTTGGGGAGATCCGGGTGTATCAGGGCGGGGATCAGGGGAATCCAGGTGTATCAGGGCAGGGGTCAGAGGGAAGAACTGACTGGGGGTCGGGGGGATCCGGGTGTATCAGGGCAGGGGTCGGAGGGAAAAACTGAGCAGGGGTCGGGGGGATCCGGGTGTATTGAGGCAGGGGTCGGAGGGGAGAACTGAGCGGGGGTCGGGGGGATCCAGGCAGAGGTCGGATGGAAGAACTGACTGGGGGTCGCGGAGATCCGGGTGTATCAGGGCGGGGGTCGGAGGGAAGAACTGAGTGGGCGTCGGGGGATCCAGGTATATCGGGGCAGGGGTCGGAGGGGAGAACTGACTGGGGGTCAGGGGGATCCAGGTGTATCGGGGCAGGATCGGAGGGAAGAACTGAGTGGGCGTCGGGGGATCCAGGTATATCGGGGCAGGGGTCGGAGGGGAGAACTGACTGGGGGTCAGGGAGATCCAGGTATATCGGGGCAGGATCGGAGGGGAGAACTGAGCGGGGGTCGGGGGGATCCAGGCAGAGGTCGGAGGGAAGAACTGACTGGGGGTCGCGGAGATCCGGGTGTATCAGGGCGGGGGTCAGGGGGATCCAGGTGTATCAGGGCAGGGGTCGGAGGGGAGAACTGAGCGGGGGTCGGGGGATCCAGGTATATCGGGGCAGGGGTCGGAGGGAAGAACTGAGCGGGGGTTGGGGGGATCCAGGTGTATCAGGGCAGGGGTTGGAGGAAAGAACTGAGTGGGGGTCAGGTGGATCCGGTCAGAGGGAAGAACTGAGCGGGGGTCAGGGGGATCTGGGTGTATCAGGGCAGGGGATGGAGGGGAGAAGTGAGCAGGGGTCGGGGGGATCCGGTCAGAGGGAAGAACTAAGCGGGGGTCAAGGGGATCCGGTCAGAGGGAAGAACTGAGCGGGGGTCAAGGGGATCCGGGTGCATCGGGGCAGGGGGCAGAGGGAAGAACTGACTGGAGGCCAGGGGGATCCGGGTGTATCGGGGCAGGGGTCGGAGGGAAGAACTCAGCAGGGGTTGGGGGGATCCGGGTGTATCAGGGAAGGGGTTGGAGGGGAGAACTGAGCGGGGGTTGGGGGAACCAGGTATATCGGGGCAGGGGTCGGAGGGAAGAACTGAGCGGGGGTTGGGGGGATCCGGGTGTATCAGGGAAGGGGTCGGAGGGAAGAACTGAGCGGGGGTCAGGGGATCCAGGTATATCGGGGCAGGGGTCGGAGGGAAGAACTGAGCGGGGGTCGGGGGGATCCGGGTGTATCAGGGCAGGGGTCGGAGGGGAGAACTGAGCGGGGGTCGGGGGGATCCAGGTGTATCAGGGCAGGGGTCGGAGGGGAGAACTGAGCGGGGGTCGGAGGGATCGGGGTGTATGGGGGCAGGGGTCGGAGGGGAGAATTAGGGGGGTCCGAGGGATCGTGGGTGTATCGGGGCAGGGAGTCGGAGGGGAGAAGCTGGAGCGGAGTCGAGGATCGGGTGTATCGGGCAGCGGTCGGAGGGAGAACAGTGGAGTGGGTCGGAGGATCAGGGTTGTATTGGGGCAGGGGTCCGTTGATGTTATGATAGAATAAATAATCTCATGGAAAGGTGACAGGGCCAGCAAGAGTAAATTAACTGACCTGACCCAAGGGTAGAACTCAAGGACTGATTAGGAAGATATGTAAATGAAAGAGGCTTTGAAATGCACGGTCTGCATTGTTACGAGTGGAAGGGGAGGTGGTTGCTCAAGGGCTTGGTTATGCCAGCAAACAAGTCCTTGTCTTTTGCTAGAGCTTTTATTCAAAGAGCAAGAAAGGAATATAGCATTTAAGATGATACTTGAGTGAAATGTGTATATTGTCTCTTGTCTCTGGGAAGGTTGTTGGTAACCGTGTATCCGAACTGTTTTAATGGATAAATTACCCTATTGCTAAATTGCCAGGGTATGTTTGGAGAAGGAGTTAAGCCTAATTGTTTTTCTCAGCGAAAGGACTGCTGGAACCGGTATAAGAAGCCTGCGGACATGAATCCTTATCAGTCTCAGATCTGCTTTTGGGTTTCAGAGGGGAAACCTTTAAGCCACCAAGGATGAGATCCCAGTCAACTGACTGGAGCATCCCTGAATATGACATTGATCTTATAACCTAATGACTATTTCTAAAGACTTTAGGCAACTACAAGCTCATCTCTGCTCGTTATCTAAACTGCAAGAAGACTGAATTCAAGTCCTGTATGTATCTGGATCTTTAACCAACCACTCTCTCTCTTTTCTTTTCGGAAATAAATTTTAGCTTAGTTAATAAGAATTGGCTATAAGCGTGTATTGTGGGTAAGATCTAAGTTATAATTGAACCTGGGTGTGTGGCTGATCCTTTGGGATTGGAAGAACCTTTTCTTTTATATGATGAAGTAAGATTATCAGGAATCATCATCATATCTGACAGGTGTGTCTGGACGGAGGCCTGAGGCTGGGCACTTTAAGGGAACCGCGTGGTTTAAACTTCTAAGTAACCAGTGAGGCACTACAGAAGCTGTTTTGTGCTGGTTGGTAAATCTATGTAGTGGAATAACCACCAGCTTCTGGGGTTTGTCTGCCCCGTTTTGTTGCAGTTCACCCTGACTGAGTGACCTCAGCTGGCTCCCACAGGCAGCACCGTCACAGGGTCGGAGGGGAGAACTGAGTGGGGGTCGGGGGGATCCAGGTGTATCAGGGCAGGGGTCGGAGGGGGAACCGGGTGGAGGTTGGGGGGCGTGGAGTGGAGCAGGTGGGCACCGCGGGCGGACTCACTCACCAGGCAGGTGCAGGTGGAGCAGGGGTCCCCCCCCGGGGGGCGGAAGGTGGTCCCGCTCTCGTAGAGGTGGCCCTGGTAACGGCAGGCACCGGAGCATTGGGGGCAGCACTGGCCGGGCACGGCAACAGGGTTCTGGCAGGGGGCAGGGAAGCACGGCACGGGCACACACGTCACACTGCCATCCTGCGGGACAAGAGCCGCCGGCATCACGTCTGGCAGGGCTTCCGGTCTGGCATGCAAGTGACTGAAAGCCCCCCCGAGCCAGCAGCCCATCCCTGGGGCCTCAAGCCCCCGTGGTGCCCACAGGCAGGGCAGGGCCAGGCCAGCGCTGGGAAACCTGTGGGGAAGGGTTAGTTCTGCAGGGGCACCTCTCCTGGCACTCAGTGTTGGCTCCAGGGTGGCACTAGTAGGCACTGTGCTGTTGGAGAAACTGCCTTAGCTGAGCCCAAGGCCCTGCCTGTATGTGGCTATTACTGGCCCACTGGCTCCTGGCCCAGGACAGTGCCAGGACAGGACAGTGCTGGGCCAGGCCCTGGGGTGACTCTAGCACCCCCAGCAGAGGTGGTTGGCGCCAGGACTGCGACCCCCATCCCCAGCACCGGGTGGTGTTGTTTGCTGCTTGGCCCCTCCCCAGTGCTGGCTGCATTTCAGCGGTGGACACGGGGCACTCACCAGGCAGGAACAGAGGCGGCAGGCATCATGGGGGTCGGGGAAGTGCTCTCCATTGCTGCATGCTCGCCCGTGGAAGCTGCAGCCGTCACACACGCGGCAGTCGCAGGGGCCCACGGCCGGGTGGGGGCACGTCACCCCAGGGCAGGGCAGAGGCCCGCAGGACACCTCTCCCCGCTGCAAGAGGGCAGGGCACGGCAGTGAGGGGGGCAGGTCCCCCGCCATGCTGAGCCCCGCCTAGTTCCCCCGCTCCCCTCGGGCTCCATCCCCCTGGCACAACCCCAACCCTGTGCCAGGCTCCATCTGCCCACAGGGCCTGCCACGTACCAGGCAGTGACACTGCTCGCAGCGCCCGCCGGGGGCTGGGAAGGTCTCTCCATCCACAAAGTCCTGGCCCTGGAAGTGGCAGCCTGGCACCGGAGGGGAGGAAAGACATTGAGGGTGGGGGAGAACCATCCCCCCACATCCCACGTCCCCTCCATACACTCGTGTGACGTTATTGATATAAACTGGGACCATATAGAACATGGGTTGCAACCAAGGTCCTGTAGTGGCACCAAATCCTATGTAAAGGGGGTCATATAAGGTGTCTAAGACCAGGTTACGGGTTACTGGCTATGATTATGGCTGTCTGTATGTCCATATCATCTTTGTAGTTGAAGCTATGAATATGGCTTATGCTGCCCTGTATTTCAAAACTGTGCGTGTTTTACTGGGGAAACATCCCAGACAAGTTGGTGTTTAGCTTCGCCTAGCCTGCTTGATGGCCCATTAAGGACCATTAGCTACACAATTGACCCATTGAGAGGAAGGCAGATACGCCTTGTAACTCACAGGGTGTGCAGGACTTGCCCATGTGACTGCAGACTCCATTTTGCTGTAACTTTCACAGTAAGAACAAAGAGTGTTTCTTACACCTGGAAAAGCCTATTATAGGCGGAGGCCTCATCTCCATCTTGTCTTCAATCCTGCTTCTTACCTCTGGAGGGACTTTGCTACAAGCTGAAGCTCTGCACAAAGGACTGATGACCCATCCCAGCAGGGGATGTTCTCAGAGACTTGATTTAACCTGCAGTTACTCCATCACTGCTACAAGCCTGAACTAAGAACTTTGCCATCACTGTATGTAATTGATTCCATTTAACCAATTCTAGCTCTCATCTCTATCTTTTTTCTTTTATGAATAAACCTTTAGATTTTAGATTCTAAAGGATTGGCAACAGCGTGATTTTGGGTAAGATCTGATGTGTATATTGACCTGGTCTGGGCTTGGTCCTTTGGATCGAGAGAACCTTTTTCTTTTACTGGGTGTGGTTTTCATAACTTCATTCTCCCAGGACGTGTGGACTGGTTGGTGACTGGGAGACTGGAGTGTCTAAGGAAATTGCTTGTGGGTGACTTGTGGTTGACTTTGTAGCCAGTGGGGTGAAACCGAAGTCATTTTGTCTGGCTGGTTTGTTGCTTAGAAGTGGGAAACCCAGCCTTGGGCTGTACTGCCCTGTTTGAGCAATTGTCGGAATTGGCATTCTCAGCTGGGTCCCCTCAGCAGCCACATCGTCACAAACTGCCGAATCCCAAGCCCCCCACCTTGGAGATCTGGCCCCGATCCTGTGGCCCGGGCCCAGGCCCAGCACTTCCCGCCGTAGTAGCCAGCAACACCCCAGATCCCAGCCTGTCCTGGCTTCTGCTCAGCTCCACGGGGGAGGACATGGGCGCTTAGGTGTCGCCTCAGGCTCTGGCTCGGGGCGGCCAGACCGGGGGCCAGGCGTCGCTTCAGGCTCGCTGGGGGGAGGCAGAGGGCTGATTGTAGGTTCAGGCTCCGCTCGGGGGGGGGAGGGGCAGGGGGCTGGGTCACCACCAGGGCTCCACTCAGGGGGGAAGGGGGCTGGCGTCACCCCTAGGCTTCCACTCGGTGAGGGGGAGGGGGCAGGGGCCTGGTGTCCACCCCAGGCTCCACTCAGGGGGGGGAAGGGGGCGGGGGCTGGCGTCACCCCAGGCTCCACTCGGGGGGGGAGGGGGCAGGGGGTTGGCGTCACTTCAGGCTCTTCCTGGGGAGGGGTGGTGAGGGGGGAGGCCAGCCTGGCGTCGTGACGCCCAGGCCGGAGATTGAGGCCCAGAACCTGCCCAGGGTCAAGCAAGACATCGGCAGCAGAGCGGGAGTAAAACCCGCCTCCTCCACCCCACACGAGCCCTAACCACTGGGCCACCCTTCCCTCCCCGGCTCCTGCCACGTCACTGGGAATGGCCAAACCAGCTCTGCCCAGTACTGGTCCAGGCCTGCCTGTGGTGCCCGTGAGGAATGGAAAAGCTGGAGCCATCGATTGGCTCCACCCTGCCCCACGGCTCTGCCCAAGGCTGGTCAGGCATGAGGGGCACCAGTGGGGCTGGGGAGGGGCAGAGCTGGGTTGGGCTGGTAGGGGGCTGCGAGTCAGGAGTGAGGGGCACCAGTGGGGCTGGGAGGGGGCAGAGCTAGAACAGCAGGAGGCTGCAGGTTGAGACTGAGGGCACTGCGGGAGCCCAGGGCTGGCTAGCAGGGGGCTGAGGGTCAGCAGTGAGGGGCACCAGTGCGACTGGGGGGCCCTGGCCGTACCCCTTCACTTTAACAAGGACTGAGGTTCCCCAGCCATGCCCGGTGGTGGCAGAGTGTGGCCTTGCCATGTGGTGCCCACCCTCCCCTGAGCCCCACTCACCCTGGCACACAGGGCAGCACTGGCCGGGGGGACTGGTGAGGTGGCGACAGCCTGGCGGGTCGCAGGACGTCTTGGTGCAAGTGATGAAGCCACGGAGGCAGGTGCAGTGGCTGCAGGCGTCCTGGGGGTCTGGGAACTCCTGGCCATCAAGGTAACCCTTGCCCAGGTACTCGCAGCCTGTGGGGGGTTGGACAGAGTGAACCCGATGCCAGGCGCTGCTGGGGGGGTGAGAGCCCAAGACACTCCCCAGGGACTGACCCACCCCCCAGCCCTGGCACCCTGGCTGGTGGAGCCCAGCCTGGCCTCTGCCCACACCCCACGCTCAACCCACCTTCGCAGACCTGGCAGCACGGCCCCCGGGCAGGGAAGGGGCACTGGAGCAGCGGGCAGACCCTGGGCTGGCAGGAGATGCTGCCCTCCCAGCAGGTGCAGACACGGCACGGCTCCGTGGGGTCCGGGAACTGCTCCCCATTGGGCAGCTCCTTCCCCTGGTACAGGCAGCCTGGGGACAGAGTGGGCGATGGCACCGGGCACGAGAGCAGGGCAGGAGCAGAGACGTGGGGCAGGGGCTGTGGGAAGGTGTTCCTGTTGTAGGAGGCAGCTGTCCTGCTGCAGGGGGGAGCAGAGCATGGGGCTGCAGGGAGCTTGGGGGGCCCAGCAGGAGACTCGAGGGGCTACCGTTACAGGAGCAGCAGCAGTCCTGCCGCAGGGGGGACCCCACGGGGGCACTTGGGGAGCCCAGCAGGGGGTTCAGGGGGCCCAGTAGGGGACTCGGGGGGTACCGTCACAGGAGCGGCAGCAGTCCCACCACAGGGGGTGGGTGCAGAGGGCCGAGGCTGGGGGACCCCATGGGGGGACTTGGGGAGCACAGCAGGAAGTTCAGGGGGCCCAGTGGGGGGATCAGGGGGCCCAGCAGGGGACTTGGGGGGTACCGTCACAGGAACGGCAGCAGTCCTGCTGCAGGGGGTGGGTGCAGAGAACGGGGGCGCAAGGCTGGCGCTGGCAGGTGACGGTCCCGTTGGCACAGATGCAGTGGCGGCAGGAGTCCGAGGGGTCGTAGAATTGCTGCGTGTGCTGGTAGGAGACGCCCGCATAAAGGCAGCCAGACGGGGGCTCTGGGAGGAGAAAGGGGCAGTTGGGGGGGTGCCGGGGATAGAGGGCCCGACACCCACAGGCACAGCCCAGGGCAGGAGGGAAGGGAACCCCCAAGTCTCAGTCCAATCAATGACCCAGGGCTGGGATGGCAGGAGGCTGCGGACTGGGAGTGAGGAGCATTGTGGGGGGGTGACATTATTAATAGGGATAGCTCAGTGATTTGTGCATTGGCCTTGATACCAGACACCTCTGTGTTCTTGGGGAACCAGGGTGCAGTATCCAGCCTGACTCATGAAAGACACCCCCCACCCCCAGCCTTTGTTTAAACCAAAACCCATCAGAGAAAAAAACTTGCCGAGAGCAGTGAAGGGTGTTAGGACACACCTAGACCCCTCCTGACAAGGGTGACAAGATTAAGACATCTCTATTAGCATACAGAATGGAGAGCAGATGACTCCCCTAGCCTCATCTGCATGAAAGATGGGACAGGAAGACATCTCAATTTGCATACAGAATGGAGAACCAAGAACCACACTGAATTCTGGGACCAGAAAAAGCAGAGAAGCACTGCATCATGAGAATCTCTGCTCCAGATGCTAATGAACATATGCCTGCACACACCCAGCTCAGCAATTATCAGACCAATTCTAGTAATGAATCCTTAATTGATATCCAAATAGTGAAGCCGCCTAGTTGCACTGTGAGCTCCCTGGAAGAAATCATCACCCCATAGCCAAGAGTGATCAGCTCCTTTTGTCTAGGCTAAAGAAAACGCTCAGCCTTACCTATAAACAAATCTATTGTTCTCCCTTGAACAATTGTATTTTCTCTACAAAAATCCCTACTCACCGTCTAGTCAGTGTTCTGATGCTCAGATCCAAACTAGGCATCAGTTGCACTGGGACTCCATCTTCTCCTGGCTGATCGTGCTGGGGACTCTGCCTGTCTCCAGCCCTCAGGACCCTCAGTGACCACCACCACCTGGGAACCCCGACCAGTTCAAGCCTCATGGAGTGGGTGAGACCCCTCTCCCCCCTCTGTTTTCCTTTCGACCGTAGGTATTACCCTTTAATAATGTATGTTACTTTGGTTTAGGTTCCTTGTGTAGTTATCACTAGTATTCAATAAATAACTTGTATGGTTAAGCTGGTTGCTTCTCTCTCTCTGGCTGAACTTTACTCTTTTGTGTTTTTAGCTTCCCCCATTCACTCTGCAGCAGCGCTTCTTCTACCTAAGCTAAAGATCCCTGCAGTGCCCAGAATACTGTGGGGTTTGCTCATCAAGCAGGTTACTACCAGTACAATTGTGTTGTGAAGGTGGGGATAGGGATGTGCTGAAGCTGGGACACATAAGGGTAACAGCTTGAAAATGCTGTTTGACCCAGTCCATGGAGCCCAGGGGCATATAAGGAGAGTCAGCTTGAAAGTGCTGCTTCATCCAGCCCAGTGAGTCCAGGGACATATAAGGGGTCAGCTTGACAGTGCTGGTTGACCCGGTCCGCTCGGACTTGCTCTGTTAGTGTATGTGTGGGTGGGTGTGTGCTCATCTGGTTTTGGGACTGGAGAAACCCAGCCCCAGGGAACCTAGGTCCTGCAGGATCGCTCCATTGGGAGGGGACTTGTGGAAGGGAGAAGTAGAGCTCCATACAAAAACACACGTGACACAAGCAGTACATTGATAGAATTACAGAATCCCCTTCCCCAGAAAAGTATCAGAGGGGTAGCCGTGTTAGTCTGGATCTNCTGGAGAAACCCAGCCCCAGGGAACCTAGGTCCTGCAGGATCGCTCCATTGGGAGGGGACTTGTGGAAGGGAGAAGTAGAGCTCCATACAAAAACACACGTGACACAAGCAGTACATTGATAGAATTACAGAATCCCCTTCCCCAGAAAAGTATCAGAGGGGTAGCCGTGTTAGTCTGGATCTACAAAAGCAAAAAGAATCCTGTGGCACCTTACAGACTAACAGACGTTTTGGAGTATGAGCTTTCGTGGGTGAATACCCACTTCGTCAGATGTTGCTTTCCCCAGAAAAGTGACCCAAATAAATGAGCATTCCCCAAAGTAATGAGCAAATGTGGTAACAGCCTGCTAAACCCAAGGTTGTGAGCTCAATCCTTGAGGGGCCATTTAGGGATCTGGCTGTAAAAATCTGTCTGACAATTGGTCCTGCTTTGAGCAGGGGGTTGGACTAGATACCTCCTGAGGGCCCTTCCAGGCCTGAGGTTCTAGGATTCTAATATGACCTGTGACCATATAGATCATTGTTGCAACCAAGGTCCTGTAGTGGCACCAAATCTCATATGAAGGGGGTCAAATAAGGTGCCTAAGACAAAGTTATGGTTGGCTGGTTCTGACTGTGCTATCTGGGGGCAGATATCACTTTTGTATTTAGAGTTATGAATATTGGCTCTATCCTGTCTGTATTTCAAACTTGTGCCATGCTTCTGGGAGACACCGCAGACAGTTTGGCCTCAGCTCTGCCTAGCCTGCTTGGTGGCCCATGAAGGACCATCAGCTACACAATTGCCCCATTGAGAGAAGGCAGATACGCCTTGTCACTCAGCAAGGCAGGCAGGGCCCTGCCTATGGACAGAACTAAGGTTTTTTTCTTGCCATGTGCTGGATGAATGTCTAGGGAACAAAGAAAGAGGCCACCTGATAAGAGACCATAAAAAACCGCTGCAGCATCTCCATTTTGTCTTCAATCCTGTTTCTTATCTCTGGAGGGACTTTGCTACAAACTGAAGCTCTGCACAAGGGACTGATGACCCATCCCAGCAGGGGATGTTCCAGAGACTTGATTTGAACCTGCAGTTTATTCCACCACTGCTACAAGCCTGAACTAAGAACTTTGCCATCACTGTATGGAATTGATCCCAGTTAACCAATTCTAGCTCTCATCTCTATCTTTTTCCTTTTATGAATAAACCTTTAGATCACCAAGGAAGAGACCCCCTTGTGCAGTGCACCGACTGAAGGAACCTCACTGGCTCACCACAGGCACACCCGCAAGTCGGAGGGGAAAGAACTGAGGTGTCGGGGATCCAGTGTACAGGCAGGGCGAGGGGACTATCCGTAGAGTTGGGGCGATGAGTGCCAGGTGCACCGTCGGGCGACCACACAGCCCTAGCAGGTGCAGGACGGGCCCCCCGGCGAAGTGTCCTGGCCTCGAGAGGCCCGGGAACGGCCGCGCACGGAGCATGAGGGGCAGCACGGCCGGAGCACGGCAAAACAGGTTCGGCAGGAGCCAACACTACGACAACGGCCCAGACGCGGGACCAAAGCGCCGCACGACGCTGCAGGCTCCGGCTGCACAATTACGAAAGCCCCCCGACCACCAGCCCATCCCTGGGCAATCAAGCCCCCGACCCACAAGCAGGCAGGGCCAGGCCAGCGCGGAAACCTGTGGGAAGGTTAGTTCAGGGGCCCCCTGGCACTCAGGTTGGCCCAGGCACAGTAGCACTGGCTTGGAGAACTGCCGTACTGAGCAAGCCTGCCTGTATGTGGCATACTGGCCCCGGCTCCGCCAGGACAGGCCAGGACAGACAGTGCGGCCAGCCCGGGGTGACTCAGCACCCCAGCACGAGTTGGACGCAGACCGCGACCTCCTCATCCCAGCGACCTGGTGGTGTTCTGCTTGCCCCATCCCAAGTGCGGCGGGCATTCAGCGGGGACACGGGCACCACGTCAGGCAGGAACAAGCGGCAGGCACAGGGTCGGAACTGCCTCCATGCGCATGCCGCTGCCGGGAAGCTGAAGCCGTCACCACACGCGGCAAGTGCAAAGGCCCACGCGGGTGCGGCACCACCTCCAGCAGGGCCCAGAGGCCCGCAGGACACCTCCCCGCTGCACGAGGCAGGGCACGCAGGAGGGGCAGGCCCGCCAGCGAGACCGACTAGTGCCCACCGCTCCCTCGGCTCCATCCCCCTGGCACAACCCAACCCGGTGCCAGCTCCATGCCTCACAGGCCTGCCAACGACCAGGCAGGACACTGCCGCACGCCCGTCGGGGCTGGGAAGCTCTCCACCACAAAGTCTGGCCCTGACAGGGCAGCCTGGCACCGAGGGAGGAAAAACATGAGGGGAGAACCAACCCCCCACATCCAAAACGTCCCTCCAACTCGACGGATGATTAAACGGGACCAAATAACAACATGGGTGCAACCAAGGTCCGGAGGCACATCTATTAAAGGGCATATAAGGTTCAAGACCAGTGAACGGGAGTTCCGGTCACACACCCTGTTTGAGGTCCAAGAGCATTTTGAGTTGAACGCTATGATGGGCGTAGCGCCTGGATTGTCAAACTGCGGTACGGGAACGAATCCGACAAGTGGGTTAGCTCTGCTATACGATGGCCCAGTAAGGACCATATACTACAACACAATGACCTTAGTGAGAGAAGGCAATCGCCTGTAAATCTCAGCAGGTCAGGACGTCCCATTCACGACCAGCCTCCATCGCGTAACTTGCGCACAGAAGAACAAAGATGCTACACGTAGAAACAGAGAGAGGCGGAGGACCTCATCCACTCTTGTCTTCAATCCTGCTCAACCTCGAGATTTTGCTCTATAGACTGAAGCTCGAAAAGGACCGATGACCCATCCCAGCTGGGGATTTCTCCAGAGACCGATGAAACCTGCAGTTTCACTCCACACGCTAACATGACCTGACGAAGAATTGCCATCACGATGTAAGATTCCCCATTAACATCTAGCTCTCATCTCATCTCCCTAGATAACAATTTAGATTTAGATCCAAAGGATGGCAACACGTGATTGTGTAAGACTGATGTGTAATTACTGGCGGGAGGCGGGTCTTTGGGACCGAGAAACCGTTTTCTTACGGGTTGGGTTTACATAACCATTCATCCCATACGGTGGGCGGTCGGGATCCTGGAGATCGAGTGTCTAATGAAATTGCTTGTTGACTGTGGTTACCAAGTGGGGAAACCGAAGTCATTTTTGTCGGCGTTGTTTGCTTAGAGTGGAGAAACCTCCAGCCTTGGCGCTTGACTGGCCACGTTTGAGCAAAATTGGTCCTGAATTGCACCTCAACGGGTCCCGCCAAATCCACATCGGCCAAACTGCAATCCCAAGCCCCCCAGCCCTTTCGGAGACGGGCCCGGTCTGCTGCCCGCCCCAGCCCCCAGCACCTTCCCGACGTGAGCAGCAACACCCCCAGACCCGTGCCTGCCTTGCTAGCTCCACTCGGGGGGACAGGGCGGGTCGCCTCAGCTCTCCGGGGAGCCAGACCGGGCCGGCGGCGCTTCAGGCTCCGCGGAGGGCAGGGGCTGAGAGTTCAGGCTCCGCGGTGGGGAGAAGGGCAGGGCTGGTCACCCAGGCCCACCAGGGGGGAAAGGGCGGCGCACCCAGCCTCCCCGGGGGGGGGGAGGGGCAGGGGGCGTACCCAGGTCCATCAGGGGGAATGGGAGGCAGGGGCGCCACGCCAGGCCCACCGAGGGGGAGGGGGCAGGGGTTGGCGTCACTTCAGGCTCTCTGGGGAGGGTTGAGGGGGAGCCAGCCTGGCGTCCGTGACGCCCAGGCGAGATAGCCCAGAACTGCCAAGGTCAATCAAGAACATCGGCAGCAGAGCGGAGTAAAACCGCCATCCTCACCCACATCCGACCTAACCAACTGGGCCACCCTCCCCTCCGCTCTGCCACGTCACGGAATGGCCAAACCACCCTGCCAGTACTGGCAGGCCGCCTGTGTGCCGGAGGAATGCGGAAATGCTGGACCACGAGGGCTCCCCGGCCTCACGCGTCGCCAAGCGGGCAGCGCAGAGGGCACAATGGGGCTGGGGAGGGCAGAGCTGGGTGGGCTGGTAGGAGGGCTGCGAATCGGATGAGGAGCCACCAGTGGCTGGGAGGGGGCAGAGCTAGAACAGCAGGGGCTGCAGGTGAGACGAGCAACTGCGGAGCCCAGGCTGGCTAGCAGGCGGGCGAGGCGCAGTGAGCGGCATACCAGCGACTGGGCCCGGCCGTACCCTCACGTGAACAAGCGCGAGCCCTCCCACAGCCCGGGGGAGAGTGTGGCCTGCATGGTTCCCACCCTCCCCTAGCCTCACCCTGGCACATCAGGAGACCGGACCGGGGGACGTGAGGCACGAAAGCTGGCGGTCGCAGGACGCTTGGTCACGCGTGATTGAAGCCAGGAGGCAGGGGGTCATGCCGCAAGGCGGCCTGGGGTCGGAACTCTGGCCATGAATGGAACCCCGGGCCCAGCGTATCGCAGTACCTGGGGGGTTGACAGAGGGAAAACCGAAGCCAGGACCGCTGGGGGGGGTGAGAGCCCAAGACACCCAGGGACTGAACGCCACCCCCAGCCCGGCACACCGCTGGCGGAGCCCACCTGCCCGCCCACATTCCACGCTCACCCACCTCGCAGACGCAGCACGACACGCCCCCGGCAGGAAGGGCACAAGAGGCAGCGGCAACCCGGGGGCAGAGAGCGCCCTCCCAGAGGCAGACACGCCAACCGTCTCCGTGGGTCCGGAACTGCTCCCCAAGGCACTCTCCCTGTAACGGAGCCTGGGACAGAGGGGCGATGGCGACGCGGGCACTGAAGCAGGGCGAGTCAAGACGCTGCGGCCAGGGCTGGAAGGTTCCTGTGTAGAGCACGTCGCGAGGCGGGGAGCAGAAGCAGGGGCCTCAGGAGCTTGGGGGCCCAGCATGAGACTCGAGGCTCCGTTACAGGACCAGCAGCAGTCCCGCAGGGGACCCTACGGGGCACTTGGGAGCCACAGTGGGGTCAGGGGCCAGAATAAGGGGACCGGGGTACCGCAAAGCGCAGCAGCCACCCACGAGGGGTGGTCAGAGCCGAGGCGGGGGACCCCAGGGCGACGTGGGGAGCAACAGCAAGGAGTTCAGGGGGCCCAGGGGGGCCGAGGGGCCCAGCAGGGACTTGGGACCTCAACAGGACGCACATCCTGCGCAGGGGGGTCAAGAGAACGGGGGCGCAAGGCTGCGCTGCAGGTGACGTGCCCGTTGGCACAAGCAGGGCGGCAATGAGCTCCGCAGGTCGTAGAAAGGCCTGCGTGTCTGTAGATAACCCCAAAAAGGCAGACAACGGGCTCGTGGAAGGAGAAGGGCAGGTGGGGAGGGCCGGGAAAGCCGACACCCAACACCAGCCCAGGTCAGGAGGAAGGGAACCCCAACTCAGCCATCAATGACCAGGCTGGGAGGCAGAGCGCGGACGGGAGCTGAGAGCAAGTGGGGGGGGTGACATGATAATAGGGAAAGCTCAGGATGTGCCATTGGCCGATACCAGACACCTCGGCTTGGGAACCAGGGTGCAGTATCAGCTGACCATCGAAAGACACCGCCCACCCAAGCCCTTGTAACACAGAACCATCAAGAAAAAAAACTTGCCGAGAGCCAGAAGGGAGACACACCTAGACCCCCTGAAAGGGACAAGATAAGACATCCTAGTAGCATACAGAATGAAGAATAGCCCCAGCTGATCTGCAGAAAGAGGAAGGAGACACCAATAGCATACAGAATGGAAAACCAAAACCACACGAATCGGACAAAACAAGAGACGCAAACTGCAACAAGAATCTGCTCAGATTGATCAAGGAACATACTTGCAACCCCAAGCTAGCAAATATAGACCAATCTAGGACAGAATCCTTATGAATCCAAAAGGAAGCGTAGTGCATGGGACTCCTGAAGAAATCATCACCACAACCAAGATGATCCACTCCTTTTGGTCGACTAAAGAAAAACGCTCAGCCTACCTATACAATCTTATGCCCCGGACAAGATTCTTACAAGAAAATCACTCCCGTCTAGTCAGTGTCTGAATGCCAGAACCGAAACAGCATCAATTGCACGGAACGCCATCTCCCGGCTGATCGGGCCGGGGACTGCGGTCTCAGCCGCAGGACCCGCACAGACCACCACCACCTGAACCGCCAGTCAAGCTCTGGAGTGGGGAACCCCCCCCCTGTGTCCTTTCGACCGTAGTATTACCCTGTAATAAGGTATGTACTTGGTAGGTTCGGTGTAGGTATCAACAGTATTCTAAATAACATTGAGGTAACTGCTGCTTCTCGCTCTCTGCTGAACTGACCTTTGTGTTTAGCGCCCCCATCACTCTGGCAGCAGCGCTTCTCACCTAAGCAAAGATCCCTGCATGCCCGCAGAACACTGGGGTTGCTCACAACAGTGACTACCAGTAAAGTTGTGTTGAAGTGGATAGGGATGGCGAACGCTGGACACAAGAGGGTAACACGAAAATGCGGGCCCAGCCAGGAAGCCCAGGGGCAGATAAGAGCGTCAGCTGAAATGCTGCTTCATCAGCCCAGGATCTCAGGGAACATTAAGGTCACTGACAGCGGTATGACCCGTCCGAGCGGATGCTGTGTGTATGGTGGGGGTGTGTGCTCGCGGTTTGGGCCTGAGAAACCCAGCCCCAGAACCTAGTCCGCGGATCGCCATGGGATAGTGGCACTGGAGAGTAGAGCTCTACAAAAACACACCGGACACAGCGTTACATATTGCATATACGATTCCCTTGTCCCCAGAAAAATGTCAGAGGTAGCGTGTAGTTCGGATCGCAAAAGCAAAAAGATCTGTGGCATAGAATACAACGTGGAGTAAAGCTTCGTGGGAATACCCACTTCGTCAATGGCTTTCCCGAGAAAGTGACCCTTAATAAATGGCCACTCCCCAAGTTGAACTGACAAATGTGGTACAGCTGAAACCAGTTGTGACTCATCCTGGGGCATTGGGATTGGCTGTAAATCGTTACAGATTGGTCCTGCTTTGAGCAGGGTTGGACTAACCTGCTCGATGGGCCTCCAGGCCTGAGGTTCTAGATTCTATCAGAGACTTTTGTCTGTGAACAGGTCCTGTTGGCACCAACTCTGTGGAGGCGTAAAATACGTGTCTGCCTAAGACAAAGTTATTGGTTGCTGGTTAGACGTGCTATCTGGGGCGGATACCTTGTAATTGAAGGTATGCAATATGGCTCGTATCTGTCGTATTAACTTGTCCTGGCTGTCTGGGAGACACGGCAGACGTTGCCTCAGCTCGCCGAAGTCGCTTGACTGGCCATGAAGGCCTCAGCACAACAATTGCCCATCTAGAGAGAGCAGTACGCTCTGTATCACTGCAGCACGGCAGGCAGGGCCCTCATGGAACAGAACAAGGTTTTGTCTTGCATTGCGGATAAGGTTCCTAGGAACAAAGAAAGAGGCCACCTGCATAAGAGACCATAAAAAAATCCGCGCAGCAGCTCATTGCCACTCAGTTTCTTATCTCTGAGTGACTGCTACAAACGAAGCTAGGGTGTCTGCACAAGGGACTGATAGATCACCCATCCCAGCAGGGATGTCCACGAGACCGATTGAACCTGCAGTATCCACCACGGCGACAAGACCGAACGAAGAAAATTTGCATCATCTGTAAGGAAGGATCCAGTTAACCAATTAGCTCCATCTCATCTTTCCATCATCAAAAGAAAAGTAGAGAAGATGAGAGCTAACATGGTTAACTGAGGGATCAATCCATAACAAGGCAAAGTTCTAGTTCAGGCTTTGTAGCAGTGGAATAATGCAGTCAAATCGAATCTCCTGAACACCCTATTGCGGTATGTATGGCACAGTCCTTGTCGAGCTCCAACCAGTGAAGACAAAGCCCCAGAAGATAAGAAACAGGATGAAACAAAATGGAATGCGCAAAGCGGTTTTTATGGCCGGACAGTAGGTCTTTTCTGCCTTGTTCCCTAGAATGCACATCACCAGCACAGAAAAAAAAACCTTAAGCGGTCCATCTAGGGCCGGCCCTGCCTGCCGTGCTGAGCTGATACAAGAGCGTACTGCCCTCTAATGGCAATGTGTAGCTGAGGCCTTCATGGCCACTCAAGACAGACTCGGCGAGCTGAGGCAAACGGCTGCGGTGTTCCCAGAAGCAGACAAGTGAATCAGACAGAATACCGACCAATAATGCAATCACCTCAAATAAAAAGGATCCCGCCCCAGATAGCACAGTCCTAAACCGAGCAACCAATAACTTGTCTAGGCAGACACGTATTTACGCCCCGCACAGAGATGGGCCAACAGGACCTGGTTCAAACAAAAAAGTTCAATACAGATAGAAATCTAGAACCTCAGGCCTGGCAAAGGCCCATCAGAGAGGAAGTCCAACCCCTGCTCAAAGCAGGACCAATCTGTCAACGATTACAGCCAATCCAAATGCCCCAAGGATGAGCTCACAACCGGTTAGCACCTTACCCACATGCGCAACTTGGGGAGCCATTTAAAAGGGGTCACTTTTCTGGGGAGCAACATTACGAAGTGGGTACACCACGAAGCTTTCAACTCCAACGCTGTATGTCTTATAGCCACGGATATCTTTTGCTTTTGCATCCAACTTACAGCGCTAGCCCTGTAATCTTCTGGGGACAGGGCAATCGTACTCCCTATATGTAACGCATGTGTCACGTGTGTTTTGTATGAGCTCATCTCTCCAGTCCACTTCCCGCCAATGGCGATCCCGCAGTGATCTAAGTTCCCGGGGCGGGTCTCCAGCAAACATGAAGCACCACGAAGGCCCACAGCACCTAACACGAGAGGCAAAGTCGAGCGGACCGGTCAAACCAGCACTGCTAAGCTGACCCTTGAATGTCCCTGGACCACGGCTGGATGAACACACTTTCAAGCTGACCCCTCCGCGGCGTCCATGGACGGGTCAACAGCAATTTTTCAAGCTTTCACCCTTATGTGCCCAGCCACAACATCCTATCCCACACACCAATTCGGTGAAACCTTGCTTGATAACAAACCCACAGAGCGGCACGCAGGGACTTAGCGTAGGTAGGAAGAAGCAAGTGCTGCAGAGGAAGGGAACTCTAAAAAACAAAAATTAAAGTTCAGCCCAGAGAGAGAGAACAACAGCTAAACCAGTACAGTATTTATGAATACTATGATAACACAAGGAACGAAACCAAAGAACAACAGTATAAAGGTAATCCTACGTCGATAAGGAAAACAGAGGGAAGGCTCAACCACTCACAGAGCTGAACGGCCGGGTTCCAGGTGTGGTGTCACCTGAGGGTCCGTGAGGCTGGAACAGGCAGATTCCCAGCACGATCAGACCAGGAGAAGAGGGAGTCCATGCAACTGCTGCCAGTGGAAAAAAAAAAATCTGAGCATCAAACACGACAGACGGGAGGAGGGATTTTGTAGAGAAAATGCAAGTTCAGGGAAACAACTAGATTTGTTTTATAGTAAAGGCGACGGTCGTTACCTAGACAAAGGACATCACCTCAGTGTATATCATTCCAGGGAGCCAAGTGCAACTCAGGCGGCTCAATGTGATACAAATTAAGGATTCATACCTCGATATGTCGAAAGGCTAGCGGGTGTGCAGGCATAGTGCCTTAGCATCCTGGACGCAGGATCTCAGACCCAGCTCTCGCGTCTTTCCAAATCAGTGGGTTCAGGTCTCCATTCGTACAAAGAGAAGCTCCTTCGCAGCTTCAGGCAGAGTGACCAGGATCAAGCTGCTTTCATCGATCAATAGACGATGTCTAATCTGCACCTTGTCAGAGGGTCAGAGTGTCCGAACACACCTTCACGCCTCGGCAAGTTTTTCTCTGATGGTTTAACAAAGTCGGGTGGGGGTGCTCAGGAGTCAGGCTGGATACCACTGCCCCAAAACACAGAGGGTCGAATCAAGGCCAAGGCACTAAAACGAGCTATCCATAAAAACCCCCCACAAGCCCCACCCCGCCGAGCCTTCGACCATCCACCCGGGTCATATGACTGGACTGAACTGGGTCCCCCCTCCACTGCGCCTGGGTCCTGCCCTGTGGGCGGCCCTCTATCCCCGGCCACCCCCACTGCCTCTCTTCTCCCACCAGAGCCCCGTCTGCGCCTTTACGGGGCCGTCTCCTACCACACACGCACACAATCTACGACCCGGACCCTGCCGCGCCACTGCACGTGCCAACGGAAACTACGCCACGCTAGCCCGCGC
>NC_133769.1:539948-542314 GCF_003597395.2 Chelonoidis abingdonii
CTTTTATGAATAAACCTTTAGATGTTAGATTCTAAAGGATTGGCAACAGCGTGATTTGTGGGTAAGATCTGAGGTGTGTATTGACCTGGGTCTGGGGCTTGGTCCTTTGGGATCGAGAGAACCGTTTTCTTTTACTGGGGTGTTGGTTTCCATAACCATTCGTTCCCATAACGAGCGGCCCTGGTGCTGATACTGGGAAACTGGAGTGTCTGAGGGTATTGCTGGTGTGACTTGTGGTTAGCCAGTGGGGTGAGACCAAAGTCCTCTCTGGCTGGCTGGTTTGGTTTGCCTGGATGTGCAGAGAAACCCCAGCCGGGGGCTGTGACTGCCCTGCTCTGAGCGATTTGTCCTGGACTGATACTCTCAGTTGGGTCCCACCAGAACCAGCATCGTTACATGGGAGTCTGAGTCGGGCACCGGGTGTGGGGGCCAGGGCTGGGGTAGCAGGGGGCTGTGGGTCGGGAGTGAGTGGCACCAGCAGAGCTTAGAGCTGGGCAGGCAGGAGGCCACAGGGATGGGCTCTCTCTGACCTTGGCCATGGCGGGAGCGGGTTTCAAGGCAGCAGAAAGTTTAGCCAGTGGGGTCAGTGCTGGGGGGGACCTCCCAGGAGCCCAGATGGGCCGGGCTCAGCTCGGCCCTGCCAGTGAACAGCCCCTCAGAACCTCCCAGGCCCCTCTCCCTCAGACAGAAGGGGGGCTGCTGCAAAGGGCCATGACCTCCCCCAGACCATTGCCCCACAGAGGAGCAAACAGCAGCGATCGAGCTACTGCCTACCTGGGCACTGGGGGCAGCACCCGCCAGGCACCAGCATGGGCTCCACGCAGAGCAGGAGGGGGCAGCGCCGTGACAGACACTGAACATTGCCGTTCTGCAGGGGAGAGATGCAGGTCAGAGCCAGCCAGGCACTGCCAGGGAGAGGACCCAGGAGTCCTGCCCCCCAGTCCCCATCCCACCCCCCACACTATGCCCCAGCACAGCATCCCACCCATCCCATGCCCCCTGCCCCAGACTGTGCCCCCAGCACCGGGCCTCCGCCCACCAGCCCAGCCCTCAATCCCACCCTGCACCCCCTACCTGCTCAGCACAGTGTGAAAACCACCGTCTGCTGTGACGCCCCGGTCCCCAGTGTGGCAGGGACAGGGTTAAATGGGCCCCTCCCTCGGGGGCTGTGGATCAGCCACTGGACTGGAGACCAGGACGCCTGGGTTCTATTCTCAGCTCTGCCATGCTCGCCTGCTCTGTGCCTCAGTTTCCCCACCTGTGATGCGGGGAGCGGGGCTGGCCGGGGTGCTGGCTGCCCGATTGGTCCCCATGAAGCAACAAGGCCAGCGTCCCCCAGCAAGGCAGCAGCAGAGCCCGGGCTGGGACCCAGGTGTCCGGTGGGTCACGCTGAGCCGTCCTCGGGCCAGGCCCCCCACTCGTCCCTGAGCACTTACGAGGCAGTGGCATTGCTTGCAGCGGTCTGTGGGGTGCGGGAACTCAGCGCCATTGGGGTACTCCTTTCCCCCGTAGCTGCAGCCTAGGGCAGAGCAAGTGGGGACACTGAGGGTTAACGGGGGGCACCCTGCCTCTGCAATGCATGCTGGGAGGATGGGACAGAGGGCGAGGGCCCCTGAGGTGCCAGCCCAGACTCCAGCCAGTGGGTCTGTTCCCAGTGCAGCTGCGCCCGATCTGTCCCCAGCCCAGGCAGAGCCGTGTCCACTGGGGCTGGAGAAACTGGCCTGGTGGGGTCCCCCATGCTTGAGGTGGGAGGTAATGGCCCAGTGGCCCCCACATGCAGGGGATCGCGGGGGGACTGGCCCGTGGCCCCCGTGGGCAGGGGATTGGGGTGGGGACTGGCCCATGGCCCCCACGGGCAGGATCGGGGTGTGTAGGGGGGAGTGGCCCGTGGCCCCCGCAGGCAGAGGATCAGGGTGGGGGGGACTGGCCCATGGCCACCGTGGCAAGAGGATCGGGGTGTGTGGGGGGCACTGGCCCTTGGCCCCCACGGGCAGGGGATTGGGGTGGGGACTGGCCTGAGGCCTTCGTGGGCAGAGGATTGGGGTAAGGGGCCCTGGCCCATGGCTCCTGCGGGCAGAGGATCAGAGTGTGGAGGGACTGGCCCGTGGCCCCTGCGGGCAGAAGATTGGGGGGGGCCCTGGCCCACGGCCCCCGTGGGCAGAGGATCAGCGGGGGGACTGGCCCATGGCCCCCGCGGGCAGGGGATCCGGGTGGGGGCCCTGGCCTGTGGCCCCTGCAGGCAGAGGATTGGGATGTGCTGGGGGGACTGGCCCGTGACCCAGTGGGCAGAGGATCGGGGTGTGCTGGGGGGACTGGCATGTGGCCTCGCGGGCAGGGGATCGGGGTGTGCTGGGGGGACTGGCATG
>NC_133769.1:543302-545884 GCF_003597395.2 Chelonoidis abingdonii
TGGGGGCGGGCAGAACAGGGTGGGGGGTTGTTTGGTTCTGACATCTGCCCCCCCTCCTTCATGCTGCAAGCGTGGAGGGGGCCACTGTGGCAGCGGGGCCGAGCGGTTTTTCCGACAGCCCGCCAGGATGACCCTGCCACTGTTGTCTGCACCGCCGGGGATGTCAGCTGCTCTGTCCCGCACCTGCCCCGGTGCCTGTGCACCCCGCCCTTGCCCGGCTTCCTGCTGCCAGAACAACTGCACGGTGGAGAGGGGTCCCGCACCTTGACCCCTGCACTAGGCCCAGTCCCCCGAACACCCAACCCTGCCCACAGGGCACGGTCAGTCCCCTCTCGCAACTCCCTGCCCACGACTCCCGCCCTGTGCACTCGCCCCCTGCCTGGCTCCGCTGCCAAACACTGCAAACGGTGAAGGGTCGCACCTTGAACCCCGCTGCATTCAGCCAGTCCCTCCGACAAACCCCAACCCCTGCCCACAGGGGGCACGGGGTCAGCCCTCGCACTCCCTGCCGCACGCACTGTCCCTGTGCACTGTGCACCCTCACTCCTGCCTTTCCTGCTGCCAGATAACAACTGCAACGGTGAAGGATTCCTGCCTGACCCGGCACAAGGCCAGTTCCCCCAAACACCCTGGCCCACGGGGCCACTATCTAGGGTCCCAGTCCTCCCCAGCTCGCTGCCCACTGACTTGCCCGGTGGCCTGGTGCCACCGCCGTGCCCCTCGCCTTGCCAGCACATGCAATCGTGAGAGGGCCCCACCCTGACCCTGCCTGCGGGGGCTCAGGCCAGTCCCGCACACTCCTGCCCCCCCCAGCTGGGATCCACCAGCTCTTTGGTGTGACGGGGCCTCAGGCCCAGCCCCGCAGGGTTGGCTCACTCCCCCCAGCCCCCCCGTTTGTAGCCCCCGCAGAGGTGCTGGTGCCTCCCGTGCCCCCCAGGGAGCTCCAAGGGGGCTACCAGCCCCATGCCCCTCCCCCCAGCCCTGCACATCTGCACTAGGGCAGTGCCCTCTGGGGGGCAATCGCTGCCTTTGCATGGGGTCCCCTGGGGAACCAGCCTCTCTGGGGGTGTGTGGGGGGAGCTCAGTGCCATCTCCCCGTTTGGGGCAGAGCTGGGTTGGGAACCCAGGAGTGCCCAGCCCCTCAGCGGCCCACTCACCTGGGCACGTGGGGCAGCATTGGCCGGGCTGCCTCTCCGGGCGGGGGCAGCTGGGCAGGGGGCAGGCGACGGGCGAGCACTGCACGGTCCCATCCTGCGAGCAGGAGGCCAGGTCACGGCAGCTCCCGAGAGCCCCCCCGACCCACCCCACAGGGCCCCCAAGGCCCTCCTCCCCTGCTCTGCCCCGACTCCAGATCCCCCCAGGGCCTGGGTTCCCAGCCTCCCCCAACCCACCCCGCGGGGCCCCCAGAGCCCCCTCACTATGTTCTGCCCCTGACCCCGGATCCCCCAAGGGCCTGTGCTCCTTGCCTCCCCCAACCCACCCCACAGAGCCCCCAGGGCCCTCCCTGCTCTCTCCCCGACCCCAGATCCCCCCGGGGCCTGTGCTCCCTGCCCCCCCAGCCCACCCCGTGGGGATCTCCACTCTGCTATGCCCCCGACCCCGGATCCGCCCAGGGCCTGAGCTCCCCGCCTCCGCCAACCCACCCCATGGGGCCCCCTCACTCTGCTCTGCCCTTGACCCCCTCACCGTGCACTGGCAGCGCTGGCAGGGGCTGTGGGGGTCGGTGAAGGACTGCCCGTTGGCGTAGACGTGCTGGTGGTAGGAGCACTGGGCGCAGGTCGGGCAGCAGTCGCCTGGCCGAGGAGAGACAGGCGGGTTAGCACAGCGGGTGCCCCGATCCCACCCGCCCCAGGGCGCCCAGTGTCTGCCACGGGCCCAGTGCAGCGCAGACCCCCGGAGCTCACGGGTGCGGAGCCCGGCCGGGGGTGGGGGCATGGACGGTACTGGGCACTGAGCAGCACCTCTGCGTTGGGGGGGACCAGAGAAATGAGGGGGTGGGGCCAGGTGGGCACCCACCACTGAGCTGGGTGGAGTAGGGGGCAGTGGAGGATGGGGAAAGTGTTGGGATGGCAGTGGGGGGAGGGCCACTCACCACTCAGCCGGGCGGGAGCGGCCGAGGGGGTTCAGTGGTAGGAGGGGGAGCAGGAGGCAGTTGGGGGGGAACTCACTGCTCAGCCCGGCTGGAGCGGGGGGGTTCAGTGGGGGAGGGGGAGCAGGAGGCAGTTGGGGGGCACTCACCGCTCAGCCGGGCGAGCGCGGGGGTTTCATGGGGCGGGCCGGCGGCAGTTGGGAACTCACTGCTCAGCCCGGCTGGAGCGGGAGGGTCGTGGCGGGGGAGCCGGCAGCAGATTGGGGGGCCCTCCCCGTCCGCCGGCTTGGCGCCGGGGGTTCAGTGGGCGGGGCCGCCGGCGGCCGTTGGGGGCCCTCCCGCTCCGACCGGGCTGGGGACCGGCGGGGTTCACGTGGGGCGGGGGCGCCGGCGCCGGTGGGGGGCCCTCCACCGCTCCGCCTCCGGCGAGAGGGGGGGTTCCCGTGGGGGCGGGGGTGACGCCAGAGGCAGTTGGGGGCCCTCCAAACGCCTC
>NC_133769.1:549974-553374 GCF_003597395.2 Chelonoidis abingdonii
ACCCCGCAAAGCCTGGGCCAGCTCCTGACCCCCCAGGCCGCGGTGCCTCGTGACGGTACAGCCCCTCCCCAAGGGATGCCAGAGCCCCACTCGCTCGCGGGCGACGCCCCACTCACCGTGGGCGACACCCCTCCCGCAGCCCCACTGCCCGGAGGCAGTGCCCCACCCCCAGCCCCACTCAACACAAGCGGCCTCCCCTCCCCCAGCCCCACTCACCGCAGGCAGTGCCCCACCCCCAGCCCCACTCACCGTGGGCAGCACTCGCCAGGTCTCCGGACAGGCTCCGGGCAGGGGGCAGCTGGGCAGGCGGTGGGTTTGCACAACACGTTCCCGCTCTGCATGACACATGCACCCCCCCGTTTACCAGATGCTGCCCCAGCCTGTCCCCCCCAATCCTGGTCTGGGGGAGCCCTAGGGCCCAGCCCCACATGCTGCCTTGACCCCTCCCATCCCTGCCACTCGGGAGCCCCTGCCAGCCCGGGCCCTTCCCCTGCCCACCCCCTTCGCCCCTCTGGTGAGCAGACAGGCAGGGCCAGGCGCCCTGCCCAAGCACTCACCACGCAGGCGCACTGGGTGCAGGGCTCCCTGCTGGGCACCGGCTCCCCGCTGGCAAACTCCCGGCCGTCCAGCGAGCAGCCTGCAGGGAGACAGAGCAGTGCAGGCTGAGGGAGCCCCCCCATTCCCTTGTTCCCCCCCAGGGACAGCCACAGCCCTCAGCACCGCCCCCCTGGCAGGGTGGGATGGGCACCCAGGGGCCTCCTCCTCAGGGCACTGGGCCGGCCCCGCGGCCAGGGCACGCAACAAGTTTGCTGGGCCTCAGCCCAGTGTTCACCTCACCCCCCGGCCCCACTTGGCACCCACCAGGACCCAACGCAGGGGGGGGCCCAGGGCTGGGAGGGGAGCACTGGCCCTGGGCACTGCCAGGGCCCTCACTCCAGGGAGCCATCCAGCAATGGCCCCCCAATGGCTCCGTGGGACCAACCCACTTCCCCATTGACCCTCCCTGCCCCCCACGGCCCCAGGGAGCACAGCCCTGTCCACCGCGAGGAGCCCCTCCCCTTGCTCACCGTCGCAGATGGGGCAGCAGGTGCCCGGCCGGGGGCTGGCAGGGTGACGGCACAGCCTGGCGCATTGCCTCTTTCTGCACAAGGCGCGGCCATCCTGTGCAGGGCGAGGGGGGGGTCAGGACTTCTGGGGGCTGCTCGCGGGGCAGCAGCTCCCAGCCTGGGGCGTTCCAGCCCCACCCAGACCCCCAGACAGACCCAGGGCCCCCTGGAAAGGGTCTAGCCAAATAATGGGAGGGGTAGAGCCTTTGCCAGGCTGGGGGCAGAGCCTCGGGATAGAGCTCTGCCCTGAGGAGCAGGGGGCGCAGGCAAGAGGTGCCCTGAGGGATGGGGACCCCCAGACCCTGCCCAGCGACACGGGGGGGCATGGTCTTACCAAGCAGCGGCAGCTCTGGCAGGGGTCTGCACGTGGCGTCCACTCCTTGCCATGCTCCCGCCGGGCGGCTCCGTCCACACAGCCTGGGCGGGAGAGAACTGGCTTCAACCGGGCCCCTAGACCCAGACCCCGGTGTGATGTTATGAGTGTAATATACTCTCCTTGAAGGGTGACCGGGCCAGAAAGAGTTAATTAACTGACCTGACCCAGGGTGAACCTCAAGGACTGATTAGGAAGATATGTAAATGAGCAGAGCTTTGAAATGCAGGTCTGCATTGTTAGAGGTGGAAGGGGAGGTGTTTGCTCAGGTGGGATGCCAGCAAACAGTCCTTGTCTTATTGCATGATGCTTTAATCTAAATCTGCAGAAAGGAATATAGCATTTAGATGATACTTCAAGTTGAAATGGTGTTATTGTCTCTGTGTCTCTGGAGGTTGATGCGTAACTTGCATCCTGAACTGTAGATTGGATAACTTACCCTGGCTAATTGCCCAGGGATGTTTGGGGAAGAAGAAGGGAAGTTAAAGCCTAATTGTCTTTTTCCCAGGCCGCACAAGAGCCTCTGCCTGGAAACGTTAAGATAGCGCTGGAATCATGTTTCCCAGGTTCCTTGTTCATCTTTCAGATCTGAGGCATTTTTGGTGGTTTTCAAGGAGGGGGAATCCTTATAGCCACAAAGGATTTGAGATTCCCAAGTCAACTGACTGGAGTTACCCTGAATTATGACTGGAGCCACCCTGAATATGGAAATTGGGCTATAACCTATGGGCTATTTCTAAAAGGACTTTTGGCAACTACAAGCTCATCTCTGCTACGTATCTGAACCTCAAGAATTGAATTCAAGTCTGTATGTGTATTGATCTTTTAACCAACACTCTCTCTCTTTTCTTTTCTAATAAATTTTAGCTTCGTTAATAAGAATTGGCTGTGACGTGTATTTTGGGTAAGATCTAAGTTATAATTGGACCTGGCTATGTGGCTGATCCATTTGGAATTGGAAGAACCTTTTCTTTTATATGATGAAGTAAGATTATCAGGAATCATCATCATATCTGACAGGTGTGTCTGGACGGAGGCCTGAGGCTGGGCACTTTAAGGGAACCGCGTGGTTTAAATTTCTAAGTAACCAGTGAGGTACTAGAGGTGTTTTGTGCTGGTTGGTAAATCTAAGTAGTGGAATAACCACCAGCATATGGGGTTTGTCCGCCCCGTTTTGTTTGCAGTTCACCCTAATTGAGTGACCTCAGGTGGCTCCCACGGGCAGCACCGTCAGTCATGGCTAGTGGGGGCAGAGAGAGCGGGTCTGCGGGTCAAGAGTGAGGGGCACGGGCAGGGCTGTGGGGGGGGGCCCAGAACAGGGATAGCAGGGGGCTGTAGGTCGGGAGTGAGGAGCACCAGCAGCGTGGGGCGGGGAGGGGGGGAGCCCAGGGCTGGAATAGCAGGAGCTGTGAATTGGGAGTGTAAGGCATCAGTCGGGGGCGAGGGGGGAGCTCTGGGCTGGAATAGCAGGGGCCGCGAGTCAGGAGTGAGGGGCACCGGGAGGGCTAGGGGTGGGGGGAGCCCAGGACAGGGCTAGCAGGGGGCTGCAAGTCAGGAGTGAGGGGCACTGGCAGCGTGGGGAGCAGGGAGAGCCCTGGGCTGGAATAGCAGGGGGTGTAGGTCAGGAGTGAGGGGCACCAGCAGGGTGAGGCGCGGGGGGGAGCCCAGGACAGGCTAGCAGGGGCTGCGGGTCAAGAGTGAGGGGCACTGTTAGAGCTGGGGAGTGGGGAGCCCAGGACAGGGCTAGCAGGGGCTGTGGGTTGGGAGTGAGGGGCACCAGCAGGGTGAGGCGTGGGGGGGCGGGGGGAGCCCAGGACAGAGCTAGCAGAGGCTGCGGGTCAGGAGTGAGGGGCACCAGCAGAGCTGGGAGGTGGGAAGCCCGGGGCTGGGCTAACAGGGGCTGTGGGTCAGGAGTGAGGGG
>NC_133769.1:554778-609315 GCF_003597395.2 Chelonoidis abingdonii
CTCGTGGGGGGCAGGACTCCTGGGTTCTGTCCCAGCTCTGGGAGGGCAGTGGGGTCTAGTGCTTGGAGCAGGGGGCTGGGGGCCAGGACTCTTGGCTCTATCCCAGCTCTGGGAGGGGAGTGAGATCTCGTGGGGGGCAGGACTCCTGGGTTCTGTCCCAGCTCTGGGAGGGCAGTGGGGTCTAGTAGTTGGAGCAGGGGGCTGGGAGCCAGCACTCCTGGGTTCTATCTCAACTCTGGGAGGGCAGTGGGATCTAGTGGGGTGGGTAGGTGGGCAGGACTTGTGGGTTCTATCCCAGCTCTGGGAGGTGAGTGGGGTCCAGTGGTTACAGCAGGGGGGCTGGGAACCTGGACTCTTCCTGAGTGGGGTCAGGAAGGGGGTGAGTCTCATAGAATCAGGGCTGGATGGGACCTCGAGCTGTCACATCCAGACCCCTGCGCTGAGGCAGGATCATACAAGCATGGACCAGCTCTGCCAGAACCCCCAGTCAGGGATCCCATGACCTGCCCCCAGAAGCCCGGTCCAGAGCTGAACAACCCTGAGAGCAAGAATGTATTTCTCCTACCCAGCCCAAACCTGTTCGGCCTTGAGTGGAGAACTGACCCCCGTTCTCTGCAGACAGGTTGGTCTCAGGTCCCCCTCAGTCGGCTTCTCTGCAGAGTAAACAGGCCCGATGTTCTAACCTCTCCCCCGAGGTCGGGCTTTCTGAACGCGCCCAGAATGTATTAGCCTTGGCCACACCTGCCTCGTGCTGCTGACTCATATTTAACGGATGCTCCACTGTAGCCCCCGGCTCCGTTTCACCAGTGCTCCCACCGAGCCGGCCGCTCCCCGATTTCACCTTCGCTTTCATTTCTCTTTGCACTCGTCTGTACTGAATCTCAGCTTGTTAAATTCAGACCAGTTCTCCCCTTTGCCAGTTCTGCCCCTGCCCCCACCCAAGTGCTTGCAACCCCTCCCCGTTGGGCTTCACCTGCAATCTTCATCTGCGTATTTGCCACTCTGTGAACCAGGTCAGTAATGAAAATATTGACCAGTCCTGGACCCAGCACTGACCCCTGCGGTACCCCACCTGATACAGCCTCCCCGCTGGCCAGTGAGCCCCGGTACCGAGTCTTGGAGGACGAGTTTCACGTCCATCTTATAGCAATTTCATCGCAACCCCATTTCTCTAGGGAACGTCACATGGGACCGTGTCAAAAGCCTTACTAAAAATCAAGCTACATCACAGCTACAGCTCCCCTCCCCCCCCCCGCCGCGCCCCCGTCCCCAGCCAAGAAGGCAATGAGGTTGCTTGTTCCAGGGAATCCCTGCTGGCTGCTCCTCCTATCCCTAAGGCCAGGGGGTCTCAAACTGGGGCTCGGGACCCTCAGGGGGTCGTAACATTAATTACAGAGGGGTTGTGAGTTGTCAGCCTCCGCTACCAGCTTTGCCTCCAGCATTAGACGGTGATAGATATATTGAAAAGTGTTTGTAATGTACAAGGGGGTGTCGCACCGCGGGCTTGCTTTGTGAAAGGGGTCCCCAGTACGGAAAGTTTGAGAACCTCACCTAGCGCTCACAAGCTGATCCTTCCCAGCTTCCAGGCACAAAGCCAGGCTCCCGCGTCTCTTAACTCCCCATTCCTGTTTGTTCCCTTTCTCAGGGCAGGTGTCACGTTTTCCTCTCTCCAGCCCCCTGGACCCTCCAGCGGTGGCTGGGTCTCAGTTCTGGATTGCTTCGGAGGGGTGAATTTCACCAGGCCCTGCCGACCTGAATCCAGCTCACCTCTCCAGCCATGTGTCTCGCTGGGCCTTGCCTGGTGGGGCCCGGGGTAATACAACCCGTGTGAAGTATCCGCTCGCCATTTACTGCCTTAGTGGAAACCTGCCAAGCTCTCCTGCCCGGCCTCCTCGCCTGGGGCAGTCTGCAGCGGCACCTGTCCTATCGTCCGTCCGGGAGGAGCTGCCGCGCTCTCCAGAACACCTTTCCCGAGCATTCCTCCACTTGGCCGCGCCCCCGCGGTCCTACCTGCGCTTTGACTTGATCCAGCACCCCCGAATCCATCCACCAGCTCCTCCAGCTGCTGCACCCTCTCCTCCAGGGCTCCTGGGGCGCCGCGCCACCCCCGGGGAAACTCAGGCTCACCGGGCTGCTGGTAGTTGCGGATGTCGGCGAGGGCCGGCGGGTCCGGGGCCAGGGGATCCTTGATCAAAGGGGGCTCAGCCAGGTCCCCTCTCCACCAGGGTGTACGGCATGGGGAAGGGGTCTGGAAGGCCACGCAGGCGGGACTGAATGGGGGAATGGTGCCACAGCGTTGGTCTAATCCTGCCACCCCTCACCTCGCCTGGCTCGCCCGTCCCGTGGAAACCCATGGCTGCCTGGCCCTGGATATGAGGGTTACTGGGGCTGCGCGGGAGGGGGGAGAGATAAATGGGGCTCCGTGTGCCCAGCCTCGCTGCTCCCTGGAGAACCCCTCCCAATACTCGCCGTCCCAGACAGCTCAATCCGGTTCCCAGCAGCCGCCAGGGGCACCTGTTAGATGGCTGGCGCACAGCCCAGCCTCTGCTGGACGGATGCAGAGCTGCCCTGATGCGTGTCATGGGCTCTAGATTGCTAGGAGTTAGGGGAGATTCCCTTCCAAAGGTGCCTGTGCCTGGAGCCAGGGACCTACACCTGTACCACCAGGAGGCTGGGCAAGGCCGCAGGGCTGGTAAATCCACAGAGCCTTTGGTGACTGCAGCAGGGACGGCTGGGTGAGAGAAGAGACCTTCCCAGACCTCAGCAAGCCGAGCCACATCACCTCCATGCGCAGGGTGGGGGCTGATACCGGGGCCCCTCCCCAATAACCCCATCCATGCTCAGCTCACATGCCATCTTCCCTAGGGACACCGAATCCAGCCTGCACCCAGCGCCCGCCAGCCGAGCCAAGGGTGGGCGCAGCTCCAGAGCACAGCCAACAGCTGGTTCCCCGTGCCCAGCAGCCAGTGCAAGGGCAGCCTGTTGGCCAGTCCTGTCCTGGCACTGGCCATGGTAAGCGGCCGGCAGGCTGGGCTCAGACGAGAGGAGGAATTGTGTGCAGATCAGAGGGGCAGGGGAGGATGGGGGGCTGCCCAGGGTTCCCGGTGCTCTGGCCTTGCTGCGGAGGGCAGCAGGAGCAGTACGCAGCTGCCTGGCCCGGGACAGGAGCACGTGGGCAGCCGTTCAGAGCGGGCCCTGCCCGTCTGTGCCACATCCAGCCAAGCCCTGAACTCTCCCTCCCCACTCCCGCCCCAGCTCCTCCTTGTCTCCGGCCAGGCTCCGGGGGGGTGGCCTCTGGGCACCCAATTCCTCCCAGACTGACTGCCCAGGGAGCGGGGGCAGGCTGAGGCGCTTGGGAGGGGTTAACCCCTAGGCGGTGGCCAAGATGCACCCGGCACAGCTGAGGGCCCACCCCCTGGCCTCATGGGGCAGTGGAGTGGAGCTGGCCCCAGCAATTAGCGTGGAGGCTGCCAGGGCCCCGCTCGCTCGTTAGCAGATGAGGCCGGGGCAGCCGCGGGGGCAGCTGTTGTTATGCTGCCAGGGCTGGAATTGAGGCCAGGGGAGAGATGGGGGGGAAGGAGAAAGGAGCCAAGGGAGGGCGGTTGGTGGGGGAGAATGGGCTGGTGGGACAGGGCCCAGATGATTGTAGCCGCACCGCTGAGAACAGAGACTGGACTATCTCAGCTCTGGAGGGGAGTGGGCTTTAGGGTTAGAGTGAGGGGGGTGCACGTCCAAGGCCCGGAGAGGCCTGGTCCTGGGGAAGAGCGGGGGGGCGGGGGGATCACATGGCCAGGGCCGCTAGACACTGGCCAGGCCCAGCCCAGTGACCAGCCGATCCCAGATCTTCCAAGAGGATGGCCTGGCCTGTCGGTCTGTCCCAGCCCAGGGGCAAGCCCCTTCCTTGCCTAATCGCCCCCCATTCTCAGCTTCCCACGTGTCCCCCAAGAACTGCCAGCCCTCCGCGGGGGAGGAGGGGGAGGCAGAATTCTGCGGTGTCCTGCACTCTGCTAAGCGGGGCAATGCTGATTTATGCAGATCTCTCTCCCCGTGCCCCATCTGGAGATGCCCCCCCATCCCATCCCATCCTAGCAGCCTTGGCCAGCTCCTACCTGCCAGTTCTCGCAGTGCCACGGCCGGCGTGGGAACCCGCTGGGGGAGATCTCAGCCGTCTGCCATATCCCTGCAGTGAGAGCGAAGCCCGTCAGGGGCAAGAGAGAACAGGTGCTGCCCTCTGCCAAATGTCACCGCCCATGAAACTGGGGTGTGGGAGGATCTGGATGGCTGTGTGGGGCCAGGCTTGGGCTAGCAGGGGCGTGGGTCAGAACTGAGGGGCACAGGCAGAGCTGTGTATGGGGGATCCCAGGCTTGAGCTAGCAGGGGCCGCGGGTCGGAACTGATGGCACCGACAGAGCTGTGTATGGGGAACCAGGCTTGGGGTAGCAAGGGGCCCTAGGTCAGAACTGAGGGGCACCGCCAGAGCTGGTTATGGGGGGAACCCAGGTCTCGGGGTAGCAGGGGGCGCGGGTCAGGACTGAGGCACCGGCAGAGCTGTGTTGGGGGAGCCCAGGCTTGGGTAGCAGGGGCCGTAGGTCGGAACTGAGGGGCACCGGCAGAGCTGGGGGGGGGGGGGGGAGCCCAGGCCTGGAGTAGCAGGGGCCGCGGGTCAGGACTGAGGGGCCCGGCAGAGCTTGTGTGTAGGGGAGCCCAGGCTTGGGGTAGCAGGAGGCCGCGTCAGGACTGAGGGCACGGCAGAGCTGTGTATGGGGGGAGCCAGGCCTGGAGTAGCAGGGGGCCGCGGTCAGGACTGAGGGGGCACCGGCAGAGGCTGTGTGGGGGGGAGCCCAGGCTTGGGTAGCAGGGGCCGCAGGTCGGAACTGAGGGGCACCGGAAGAGCTGTGTGGGGGAGGAACCCAGGCTTGGGGTAGCAGGGGGCAGCGGGTCAGGACTGAGGGGCACCGGCAGAGCTGTGTATGGGGGGAGCCCAGGCCTGGAGTAGCAGGGGGCCACGGATCAGGACTGAGGAGCACCGGCAGAGCTGGGGAGGGAGACAGTTCTGAGCTTAGGGGGCAGAAGGCAGTGGTGGGGAGTCTCCCGCTGCTGCCAGGTTCTAGCTCAGGGAGGACACCAGCAGAGCCCCTGAGAGGGCAGCCCGGGTGCCCGAGCTGGGGCAGGCAGGAACAGCTCCCTGCGGGCACAGGGCTCACCAGGAACTTGCTGGTCGCATTTCCGGGCAGGCTGGCGAAGGTGATTTGCAGGTCGAGGGGCAGCAGCAGGCTGAGTGCATCCCGCAGGCCGCCCCTCTCCAGGAGCACAGCCGGACGGCAGTCCACGAAGAGCACCAGGCGGTGGGGCTGCAGGTCGAGGGCCAGCCGGGCCCAGCGGCCCTGGGCCAAAGGGCTGCCTCCAGGGAAGAGCAGCGAGGCGGGCTCCATGCTGGGCCCAGCACGGTAGTCCAGATGCAGCTGGTTGGCACGAGCGCTGGATACCAGTTGCAGCAGCGGGCGCCCGTCCCGCGCGGCGGCAGCCGGCGACACCAGGGAGATGAGGGTGCCCACCGAGCCCCGGCTCTGCCTGGCCACGAAGTGGAAGCCCAGGGTGCCCTGGGAGCTGGCCAGCAGGTAGATGGCGTAGTCCCAGGGCAGCGTCAGGTGGGGCACCTGCTGGCGGAACTTCCAGGCCGGCGTGCCCGGCTCGGGGCCCGCGGCCCTGCTGACGCCCCGGACGGAGCGAGTGACGTTCAGCGCCTCCAGCAGGTCAATGACTGCAAAGCAAGCAGCGGTGAGGGGGTTAGCAATGTGGATCTCTCCTGCCCCCCACTTTCTCCCCAGCCCCCACTCCCCCTCTGTCTGCAGAGCCGTCGGCCCAGGTGGGACTTTGGGGGTCTCTCCTGGGACCTCCCGGTCCCCACTTTCACGCTGAGTCCCTGGCTGGAGCGATGCCAAATCCCAAGGGGCCTGGAGCCTACCCTGAGCAAAGGGGAGCTGGGGACCCTAACGAAACCTGCCCCCAGCCAGCCCTGGGCCACTGGCCCCGTGCACGGTGACCCAGTGGGAGCCGAGAGATGGAAGAAATGGGAAGGAAGAGCCCTGTCCTCGCCTGCCCCATCCCCTCACCTCTGTGCGGGACTGCGGCTGGGGCTGGATACTGGTGCCCTGGCACAGACCCTGCTGGGCTGGGGGGTTGAGGGGGGGGGGGTCACCTGAGGAGTCTCCCAGGCTATGCTGGGGATAGTGCCAGGGGCTCTGTACTCATGCAGCCTGCAGGAGCCCTGTGCCTGGGAGCCCTGCTGAGAAAGGTGGAGGGAGTGGAGGGCTGCCTGGGGGGCAGTGGCAGGAGAGGCGGAGAGAGAGACACCTTGGATCTCACTGGGATTCACTCTGCCCCCAGCCCAGTAGGGTCTGTGCCTGGGGATCCCGGCACCAGGATCCCCCAATCTCAGCCCAGTGGGATCCATGCCCCAGGGCACTGGCAGCAGGATTTGGCCCTCGTGTCTTAGTGTCCCCACATCTATGAGATGCCAGAGGTAGGAACATCAGGAGATGGCCCCGGGAGGGGCGTGGGGGACCAGCTGCACAGAGTCTCCGCGTTCTCAGCCACACGTCACCGGGGCACCCGGACGCCTGGGTCCCAGCCGGCAGGCCCTCTGGAATGAACAGGCCCCAGGGGAATCCAGCCCGTGCCAGGCCGCAGGCCCTGGGCCTCTGGCTCTGGCCACGGTTCATGAGATCGCGTGGGAATGAAGGGGACAGCTACCCCGGGGAAGAAGAAACGTGACCTAGGTACGAAGCGCTGACCTCTGGCGCCCCTTGAGCCCGCTGGGGGCCACCCTCTTCCAGAGTTCAGCGCCAGGAGCCTTCCACAATGGAACCCCCGGTGCACCAAGCCAGCCCGAGCCCCGCAATTGAGAACCCGCCAGACATCCAAACCCGCGCTTTCCAGCAGGCGGAGCCCTAGCCCAGCGGGGCCCCCGGAACGGGCGCGGATTTCCCGAGCCCGGAGGGATTCCGGGCGGGGCACGTGGGTCCTCCTCGGCGGGCAGTCGGAGCGGATGGCTCACTCACCGTTTCCATCGCCCGTAGTGGAGAGCGGGTGGAGTTCCGGGGCCGCTCGCGCCCGCCCGCCGGGGCCTGCAGGGAAAGCGCCGCCAGCCCGCACACAGGGCCAGGGGCAGCGCGCCATGAGCCGAGCGAACCGTGGCAGGCGCACGAGCGCGGGAGAGCGGGCAGGATCGGGGCGTAGCGGGCCGGGGTCCCGCCCGTACGCGAGTTTAGGCTGGCGGGGGAGTGGTAGCCCCCGGGGCAGAGCCAGGAGGCAGCGCGGTCAGGGCGCACCGGGGAGGGCGGCGCAGGGCGCACTGGGGAGAGGGGGACCCGCGCCACCCCCACAGCGCAGCCCGGGCTCTGCCATGGCGTAGCGGCGCCGAGGACCGCGCCCGCTCCCTCTTGGGGGCCACAGCGGGGCGGCGCTGGGTGAGCGGACGCTCGGAAGCAGCAGGGCCGGGCGCTCTCCGGTCTCACGTGTCGCCCTCGGTGCACAATGCAGCGGCGGCGGCGGGACCCCTCGGGGGAAGAGGTTGGGCCGGCGCCGGACCCCTCTGGGGCCGGATGCGAAAACCGGAGCGGAGCCGGGCGAAGAGGCAGCGCGGGGGATCCGTCAGAGCTGGCAAGGGGCAGGCGTTCCCCACACCAGGCGCCGGGGACAGCTACTGCCCGTGAGCGCGACAAGAGTGCCGATCCCCGCGGGCCAAGGGCCGAACCAGCCCGGGCAGGGCTTTCCGACCCTCAGGCCGAGCCCCGGCTCTTTCTGAAAACCTTACCCCTTTCCCTGCTTCGGTTCTGGCTGTGAAATAGGGGGTCACGGATCCCCAGCCGCTGCCCTGGGCCCTGCAGGGTCACACACGCTCAGCTGGCTTCACCACCTCCTGGGACCCAATCCTGGCGCCCCAGTTGCCCTGCGTTAGGCTGGGAGCTTTCTTCAGCGAGTCCTCCTGGTTTGGGACACCCAGGGGGGGGGGGAGACCCGCACCCCCAAAGGGAGCAGCGCCCCCCCCCTCCCGCACCTGCCAAGACTCAGCCAGCGGGGCCAGGGAGTCGTTTTATCAGATTCTGGACTGTCACGAGGTCCCCGGCGATGCTCTGGAGCTGCTCCCACCAAGCCAGTCAGGACTTTGGGGAGCCTCCCCCCCCCCCCCAGCAGACTTGTTCAGGGCAAGAAGCTCACACGTCTTTCACCTCCTGGGGGTCTCTCTCCCCTTCGAGCATTCAGCATCCTCTGCCCTCCGTGTGCTTCCCACAGCGAGTCCGCCCGAGCGGGGTCCTGGGGCAGCCAGAGGGTCCCTGCACCCCACTTCGCAGTCAGAGGTGACTCTCAGCCAGCCAGTTAACACAGAGGCTTATTTGATGACAGGAGCACGGGCTAAAACAGAGCTTGTAGGTACCCACAAACCGGACCCCTCGGCCGGTCCATTCTGGGGGGCAGTGAGCCAGACCCCCACGTCTTTGCACTTCTCTCCTCGTCCCCAGCCAGCTCCAGACTAACAACCCCTCCAGCCCCTCTGCTCTGCTTCTTCAGCCCCTTTCCCGGGCAGGAGGTCACCTGATCTCTTTGTCTCCAACACCTTCAGCTGGCACCATTTTGCAGAGAAGGGGCCCAGGCCATCAGTTGCTAGGAGACAGAGTGCCAGGCATTTCAGGTGCACTGCCCTTTGCTCTGCCAGATACTTAAGAACTCCCTAGGGGACACTGAGGCACCAAAACACAATATTCAGAGAAAACATTAAGAACATTCCCAGTTCGTCACATCTCTCCCCTTCGAGACCAAACTGAACAAGGTCACTTCAGCCAGTGACCTGGGGAAGTTCGAACCCACCAACGTTCCCATGGATGCCCCAGCATCTCTCCCATTCTCGGTGTGAGTTATACCAGGACAGTCAGTCTCACGCCTCCTTAGGTTGAGTGTGCTTGATGGCACTCGCAGGCCGCATATGGGAAGGTTTATGCGGCTTGAACCCTTTTGCTACCCCATACCCCTGGGGTTCAGACTGGGAGTTGGGGGTCTTCTCCCAGACGCTCTGGGCTGCGATTCGGGCTCTCTTGGTTAAGAGGCCTCCATCTTGGCCTTGGGCCAGCTCTGGGCTTGGGCAGCCGCTTCCACCTTGTGGCCCAGATACAACACCTCTGCTGTTCCCCACCTTACACTTTCCAGCTTTTACCGTCAGTCCCACATCCTTGAGGCAGCCCAGCCCCCTCTTCACCTGGGACACCTGTTCCTCCAGGCTGGCTGAAGATGCACATGTTATCAGTGTCTGCCAGGGCCAAGTTCTCCATCCCCTCAGCTTGTCTAGAATCTCCCCAGGCCTAGGCATGGGGTCGGCATCAGACACTATGATGGCTTTAAGCTTCGATGGTCCCCGCTAAAGCAGATCATCCTGTCTCCCACGGGTGAAGCCCGTGGGCTGTAAAATGGCTGGATCCCATCTAAAGCCAGCATGTCCTTGACCTCTCTCTCCTGGTTCTGGGCTGCTTTCCCAGTGACTCTGAATGGGGAACACTGATGGGCAGATTGGCTCCCTCCTCAGGGAAGAGATCCACCAGGAGGTCTTCCCCCTTCTCCTCCAATCCTCCCTTTCTGGTCCAGGGTCCCTCACTCTCCTCCCATATCAGCAGCTTTGAAGGGAAGAACCCTGTGGATTCCTGGGGCACCACCAGCTGCCTCCCGATCCCCCCCAGTTCTACTTCCCCTTGGGGAGCCCATTCCTGGGACAGGAATCCCTTCTCCCGCAGGACTCTGTCCCTGCAGCCTTCCCCAAAGGCCAGCAAGTTGGCCAAGCAAGTTCCCTCAGTTTCTCCAAGGAGGGATCCTTCCGCAGCTTGGTCTGGGATTCAGCTGCTGGGGCAGGGAGTGGGACCTGCTCCACTCGCTGGCTGGGGCTGGGGTCACAGCCCCCTGAGCCCTGTCCCTGGTAGCTCCCTCCCTGTTGTGTAATCACTTCCCAGCAGCACGGTCTGGACCAGGCAAACCTGGTTGGCAGCTGACCTGCCCTGCCTGGGTGTCCCCCACTCAGCTGGGGTCTCAGCTCCCCCCGTGCCAGCGCTGCCCCAGGTCCCAGTGGGGGCAGGCAGCGAGCTCTCTGCTCTGGTCACAGCATCAGAGACCAGTGTGAGCCCCCTCTCCGGTGTGCAGGGGGCGGGGAGCATCTCTCTCCTCCCCCTCAGCCCCAGGGGGCTGGTTACAGTTAGGAAGGATCCTGAGCCCAGCAGCCCCCTCCCCCTGCCAGCCAGGTCATTTGCATTTTCACTGACCATTTCCATCCCAGCAATTGGTTCCCTGGATTTTGAATTCAAACCCTCCGCCATTACAGGAGCAGGGCCTGGATCCTGTCCCAAACAGACACAGTCACCCCCCAACAGGGCTCCCAGCCGATATCCTGGAGAACCCCAACGACCAGCCAGCCCGACCCCTCCTGGGTCTGCACAGGGTCCTGGCCATAGCAGGACGAGGGGCTTCACTCAGGGACCTTCACCCAAGTCCCACAGCCCTTCAGCATCTGCGAGCTGAACCACCACTGTTCTCTCTGTCCAGGGTCTCGCCCCCCCAGGCGTGTTACCCACTGACCCTGGGAAGCCCCCTATGTCTCTCCGCTCCATCATCGCCAGTCCATGCTGCTGCTGCTCTTCTCCTTCAGCTTTTCCTCGGCCTCTTGCTCTCTCTCATGGTCCTCTCGCTCTCTCGGGCTCTGCTCCAATCCATCCATCTCCGATCCCCCTGATGGGAACCTGATCGTGAGACCCTTCATCTGGTTGGGACCAGATTCTCAGGGATGCCTGGCTGCTGCTCCAGCTGCTCCCAGATCCTCTTGTAGCCCCATCTGGGTCAGGAATCTGCTCCTCAGAGTGGTCCTCCTCCTCCAACTGCACGATTAACTGTGCCTTGGTGAACTTCCCCATGCGCCTAACCTCTCTTTGTACACAGGATCACAATGTCCTTCTTAAGGGATATGGTGATAGGCCATCACTTCACCATTCCCAAGTGCTCTGGACTCACAGACCTGTGTGCTCTTGACTCCCCCATGGTTTCCAGGAAGAACCCCTGGTGTGCCAGCCCTTCTCGTGATCACCACCTCTTTGCCAGGGTCGAGCTGCAGACTCTCCGCCCTGGGACTGCTTCTGCAATCCCAGGAAACCCTGCTACTGCAAAATCCTTCTTCTCTCCCAGAGTCGAGCGGCAAGCTCCTCTGCCCCTGAGACTGCTCGCTCCAGTCCTCAGGGACCCGTTACTCCACAGTCCTTCTTGCTGGTCACACACTCCCAGAGGTTAACCACCCCTGAAACTGTCCCTCTCTGAGCCTTCAGCACACCTGGTCCTCATTATCCCCCCTTTGTTTTACTGCTGCCCCAGTCACTTACTGCAAGAAGCACCATTCGCGGGTGCAGTACATCCACCGCTGCCACCAGTTGTCACAGAGTCCCCAGGCGATGCTCTGGAACTTCTCCCCACCAAAGCCAGTCAAGAGACTTTGGGGAGCCTTCCTCCTCCCTGGAGCAGACTTGTTCAGGGCAAGAAGCTCACAGCTTCACCTCCTGGGTCTTCCTTGGAGCATTCAGCATCCTCTGCCCCCCTCCGTGCGCTTCCCACAGCGAGTCCACGCCAGTGGCGGTCCTGGGAAAGCCAGAGGGTCCTGCACCCCCACTTTGCAGTCAGACATGACTCTCAGCCAGCCAGTAACACAGAGTTTATTCAATGACAGGAACAGGGTCTAAAACAGAGCTTGTAGGTACAGAACTGGACCCCTCGGCAGGGTCCATTCTGGGGGCGTGAGCCAGACCCCCATGTCTGCACGTCACTCCTCGTCCCCAGCCAGCTCCAGACTGAAACAACCCTGTCCAGCCCCTCCTCTCTGCTCAGCCCCTTTCCCAGGCCAGGAGGTCACCTGACCTCTTTGTCTCCAACACCTTCAGCTGGCACCTTGCAGAGAAGGCCCAGGCCATCAGTTGCCAGGAGACAGAGTGCCAGGCATTTAGGTGCACTGGCCCTTTGCTCTGCGCAGAACCACACACCCTTATCCCACCACCTAGATACTTAAGAACTGCAGAGGGGACACTGAGGCACCAACACAGTATTCAGAGAAAACGTTAATAACATTCCTGGGCTTGGACACCCAGGGGAGACCCTCACCCCCAAAGGGAGCAGCCCCCCCACCCTCACCTGCCAGGACTCAGCCAGCAGGGCCAGGGAGTCGGGTTATCAGATGTCTGGACACAGCTTGGAAAGTCCTTGGTTAGCCCAGAGAAGGGGAAGTTACCGCCTGTCTCGGCCCCCAGCCCCCTGAGCCTGGACTGTTTCCTCCGTCCAGCAGCCCCCATCTGGCCCCTCTTCTGTTCTTTGTGGGCATCCTCCCCTGACCTCTTCCCAGCCCCTGGGTCCCCAGCTGGTCACCCGGCCGGCTTCCTGCCGGGGGCTCCATAGGCATTAGTTGCCAGGGGCCAAATGTTCCCTTTGAATGGCCGTTGTCTTCTCGGACTCTCCATGAGGGCCCAGGTCCCAGGCAGGTGGGGTCAGTCACACCTCAGTCTCTGCAGTGGGAAACAACCTTTTCCCACCACCTACCTACCAACCATACAGCATGTGAGGTTCTGAGTGTGTCACATCTCATTGAAAGGTGACAGGGCCACAAAGAGTTGTTAACTCCCAGATGGACCTGACCCAGGGCCCAACTTTAGAGCCTGGTTAGGCAGATCTGTAAATGAACAGAGCTTTGAAATGCAGCCTGCAGTGTTAGAGGCAGAAGGGTGGGTGTGTGCTCAGGGCTTGGGATGGAACAAACAAGTCTTGTCTATTGCTGTGGCTTTGATTCAGAGATCAAAAAAAGGAGCATTAACATTTAGGAAGACACTGGAGGGAACTAGTGTTATTGTCTCTGTGTCTCTGGGAAGGTTGTGGCAACCTGTATCCGAACTGTTTAATGGATAAATTACCCTGTGCTAATTGCCAGGCTGTTTGGGAGAAGGAGTTAAGCCTATTGTTTTCTCAAGCCGAAAGGCTGCTGGAAACGTATAAAAACCCTGGGACATGATCCTGCTTCATCTCAGATCTGCTTTGGGTTTCAAGAGGGGGAAACCTTGAGCCACAAGGATTGAGATCCCCAATCACTGACTGTAGCCACCCTGAACATGGACATTGGGCTATAACCTGTGGACTATTTCTGAAAGGACTTTTGGCAACTACAAACTCGCTATCTCTGCTAGGTAACTGGACCTCAAGAAATTGAACTCAAGTCTTTCTGTATATTGATCCTTCAACCAACTCTCTCTCTCTTTTTTCTTTTTTAATTAATGTTAGTTTTGTTAATAAGAATGGGCTCTAAGTGTGTATTTTGGGTAAGATCTAAATTATCATTTGACCTGGGTCTGGGGCTTGGTGATTGGGGATCGAGGGAACCTTTTTCTTTTACTGAGGTGTTGGTTTTCATAACCATTCGTCCCCATGACGAGCGGCCCTGGTGGTGATCCTGGGAGACTGGAGTGTCTGAGGGAATTGCTGGTGTGACTGGTGGTTCGCCAGTGGGGTGAGACCGAAGTCCCCTCTGGCAGGTTTGGTGCTTTAGAGGTGGAGAACCACCCACCGGCGGCTGTAACTGCCCTGCTCTGAGCGATTTGTCCTGAACTGACACTCTCAGTTGTGTCCCACCACAGACAGCGTCATTACACAGCACATGGGGAAACTGAGGCACATGCAATATTACATAAGAACATAAGAACGGCCGTACTGGGTCAGACCAAAGGTCCATCTAGCCCAGTATCTGTCTACCGACAGTGGCCAATGCCAGGTTGCCCCCAACGGGGCTGACCTAACAGCAGTGACTCACGTCGCTCTCTCTTCTGCCCATCTTCTCCATCCTCCTGCACCCCCACGCTAGCGCACACTTCCCTTCACTCATCCTCGGCTATACATCTTATGGCTTCACCCCATAATTCATCCCAGCTCTTCTCTACAAAACCTGTTCTCTCACGTCCGCCTTCACAACCTCCTCAGCAAGAGTTCCACAAATTGATCGTGCGCGTGTTTGAGAAGCACTTCTTTGATCTTTGTTTTTCCTCCTGTCTTTTTTGCCGGTGCCTCCGTTCTCTCTCTCATCCGGCAACAAGTAAATAACTTTTCCTACGCTACTTTCTCACACTCACCTTCATGATTTATTACACCTCTACATATACCCCCCTTGTCTCCACTTTTCCCAAGCTGAAAGAGTCCCTAGCCTCTCTTAATCTCTCTATATGGGCCCCTTCAACCCCTAATCATCTCTTAGCTGCCCTTCCCTCTGATCTTTTCTAGGTGCCAGTATATTTTTGAGCATGAGGACGACCCAATGTGTATGCATCATTCGCTGAATGTGGGGAAGCTGTTCTATATCAAGCGACAAATAATTCATTTCTCAGTCTTCATTCTCTAGCTCCTTTCTTAATGACTTCCTAATCTGTTTGCGTTTTTTTAACGGCCCTCTGCACCACTGCTATGGCGTCCTTCACGAGAACTATCCATGACTGCGCACCTCCAAGTTCTCTTTCCTGAATTGTTGTAGCCTTAACTTACTCCCACATATTGTCTGTGTAATGGGCAGTTATTTTCCCCATGTGCATTACCTTTAATTTATCACCTCTAAAATTTATTTCCCATTGTTGCCCAGCTCACTTAGTTTCTGTGCAGCATCTTTCTTGAAGTTCGTTCACAGCTTCCTGCGCCCTTGGGTCTTCTTAAATATCTTGAGCGCTAGTTTATCGAAACTTTCACCCACTGTTTAACCCCTCTCCAGCATCACTTATGAACTACAGCTTGAACTAGGAATTGCGTCCTAGACTGACCTCTTGGGAACCAGCCACATTAGTACCCCCTCTCCATCCTGAGATGTATACCATTAACTTCCTACCCCTGTTGCCCTGTCTTTAACACTTTCCATACCATGAAAGACTTCACCTTTATTACGCATAAACTTAATCTTAGTGCTAAAGCTGTGGTGAGGGGACCCTTATCAAAGCTTTCCTGAATAACGTTAACTCATGTACACTGGAATCCCCCTTGTCACTATGCATGATTGACCCCATCCACAAAGACCTATACGATTTACAGACACAATTCTTTTGCAAGAGAACAGTGCTAATTTTGCCCACAGTTTACTGTTCTTCTAGTTCTGATATTTTCTTCTTTACTATTCGCTTTCCACTTAATTTTCTCAGAACTGATGTCAGACTTACTGCTCCGTCCGTAATTGCCAGGTCACTCTGAGCCCTTTTTAAATATTTGCTTACATTAAGCTATCTTCCAGTCATTGGGTACAGAAGCCGATTTAAAGGACAGGTTACAAACCGTAGTTAATAGTTCTGCAACTTCACATTTGAGTTTTCAGAACTCTTGGGTGAATGTCATCTGGTCCCGGTGACTTGTTAATGTTAAGTTTATCAATTAATTCCAAAACCACCTCTAGTGACACTTCAATCTGTGACAGTTCCTCAGATTTGTCACCTACAAAAGCCAGCTAAGATTTGGGAATCTCCCTAACATCCTCAGCCATGAAGACTGAAGCAAAGAATCCATTTAGTTTCCCTGACTATCATCTTTAACTGCTCCTTTTGTATCTTGATCATCCAGGGGTCCCACTGGTTGTTTAGCAGGCTTCTGCTTCTGATGTACTTAAACATTGTTACTACTTTTGGAGTTTTGGCTAGCCATGCTTCAAATTCCTCTTTGGCTTTTCTTATTATACTCTCACACTCAGTTTGGCAGTTTTTATGCTCCTTTCTATTTACCTCACTAGGATTTGACTTCCACTTTTAGAAAGATGCCTTTTTATCTCTCACTGCTTCTTTTACATGGTTGTTAAGCCACGGTGGCTCTTTTCCTGTGTTTTTTAATTTGGGGGAATATATTGAAGTTGGGCCTCTACTATTCATACAGACATTACGGAAAACTCCCACGCTGTCCCAAGGGGTAAGGAAACTCCATTCTTGTCTGTTGAGAGTGTGAGTGATCAGGGCTTGTCTCTCACTGTGCATCTGCAGTGTCCAGCATGATGGGGCCCTGATCTCCGCTGTGTCTGTGCAGCACCCGGCACAATGGGGCCCTGATCTCTGGGCAGGGGCTGTCTCTCACCCTGTGTCTGTGCACAGGGCCCTGAACTCTGGGGCAGGGCCTGTCTCTCGTTATGTGTCTGTGTAGCACCCGGCGCAACAGGGCCCTGATCTCTGGAGTGGGGGCTGTCTCTCGCCCTGTGTCTGTGCAGTACCCAGCACAATGGGGCCCTGATCTCAGATCCATCAGTCACAGGCTTTGGGGCTCTTCCCTCCCCCCATCCCTCCAATCGTCCTCGTGGGCAAAAATGTAAGTCAACAAAAACTGAGCAAAACCCTGGCCACTGTTCTGCCCTGCCCGCCTGACACAAGCCCAGCCTGAGCCGTGTCCTGCTCCCTGGGCAGGGGTGGGCCATGAAGACCCGAACACCCTCCATAGTAGAGAGGGGGGAATTTCTCCACTGGCTAGGCACACACTGCCTTGAGATCCCCACCGGCCTCAGCCATGGGATAGAGATATAGATGGAGGGGGGTCAGTAGCCACAGCACCCCACTGGTCAGTTCTCTGTGGCTAATCCCCTCCTCCCCCAGCTCTGCTGCTTTTACAGATCCAGACTAACACGGCTACCCCTCTGATACTTGACAGCCCTCTATAGTCACTCCAGCAGTGCAAAAGATACTCTGGTCCCATGGTGAGAACAGGGGGCTGGAGACGGATGCTGAGCTGGTCTGTGACTCAGTTTTCCCACCTAGACAATGGGGCTAGTGATGCTGTAACAAAGCGAGGGCTGTCACTGTGCTTGGCCTCACAGAGCTACACAAGCAGGGCTGGCTCAACCATTTTTGCTGCCCCAAGCAAACAAAAAACAAAAAAAAAAGTCGCCCCAAGAATGGCCGGGGTGCCGCCCCTTAGCATGTACCGCCCCAGGCATGTGTTTCCTCCGCTGGTGCCTGGAGCCAGCCCTGGGCATGAGGACAGTGAGGGTACAGCTCGATGTTCTCCCGTCCCAGGCCCCCTGCTGCTGAGCTAAAGGAGAATCTCCATGAGCGGTATAGGGCTTTGGACACAGCTGAGATGTTTCGCTTGCAGCCACTCGAAGGCACATGCACGCCAGCCGGTTGACAGCAATCCTTGGCTGCAGCCCAGTGGGTCAGGACGATGAATGAAGCTGTGCCTAGCGGTTGGAGCTCTCAGGGCCTCGCTACAGGACAGACGGCTCCGTATCTTCTTAGCTGAACCAAGAGAAGGGGCAGGGTGACCTGATCCTGGTCTGGAAGTATCTATGCGAGGAACAAATATTGACTAACAGGCTCATCAGCCAGCAGAGGAAGGTCTAAGACCACCCAACATCTGGACGCTGAAGCTGGACACATTCAGACAGGAAATAGGATGTAAATTGCTAGCGGTGAGCATACGTTGAGAAAACGTATCAGAGTCGGCACCTCTGCTCTAGCCACTAGGCCCCAATTCCCTCCCAGAGCTGAATATAAATTCCTCACGGCCCCACTGCTCTAACCCACTCGACACCCCTCCCCGAGGCAGAACCCAGGTGTCCCTGCCCCACTAACTCTTCCTGCCTGGCTCTGTGCGCCCGAGCGGCCGCAAAGGCCCCAGGGCTGCGCCCTCAACCTGAACATTACACAAAACCACAGCCCGTAGCAGCGCAAAGCCAAGCTGCCCTACGGAGGATGGGGGGCCTGCCCGAACCTCTCGCCTCTGACATAACCCTCCTGGAATGCGGGCGGCCTCTGGCTCTGGCTAGGTGTCTCCTGGTGGTGGGGGGTCTGGAGGAGACAGGTTGGGGCTTGCTCGCAGGGTCAGTCTTGGGCAGCAATCGGGGAGTATTTGCTACCAGATGGGACCAGTTCTGGTGGATGGATCTCACTGGCCCCGTAACAGCAGGATCGAGGGGTCCCTCCTGGCACATCTCTGCTTTGTCCCCCTTTCTTGAGAATCTTGCCTCCAGGTGTGACTCAGTGCCTCTTCTGATGGGTTTTGTGTTGATCTTCCTTCTGCTAGAGCCTTGGGCGGTCAGATCCTCCAGGTCTAGCTGGGAAGGGACAGCAGGGGTAGTGGCCTGGACTCCGTTCCCACCAACAGACCTGGAGCCGATGTCTCCTGGTAGATGGGACAGCTCCAGGCCGGCAGGGCCAGAGGAGAATCTGGAGGGGTTTGATTGACTCCTCCGCATGTTTTGCTTCACCCTTACTGAGGGGAACAGGGCACTGGCTGGGACGTGAGTGACGCCGCAGGTATCCGCAAACCTCCTAAAGGTCTCAGGGGAAACTGAGGCCCATTGCGGGAGCCAATTTGCTCTGGAGGGTTGTGACATTATTGATATAAACTGGGACCATACAGAACATGGTTTGCAACCAACGTCCTGTAGTGGCACCTAATCTTATGTAAATGGGGTCATATAAGCTGTCTAAGACCAGGTTATGGTTGCTGGTTATGATTATGCTGTCTGTGTGTCTGTATCATTTTGTAGTTGAAGTTATAAGTATTAGCTGTATACTGTCTGTATTTCAAATTGATGCTGCAGGTTCTGAGAAACCCCCAGCCAAGTGGTGTTAGTTCTGCTAGCTGCTCTGATGCCCTTAGGACATCACCTACACAATTGACCCATTGAGAGGAGGCAGATAAACCTTGTAACCCAGCAAGTATGCAGAGACTTGCCCAGTGACTCCAGCTCCATTTTGCTGTAAGTTTCACAGTAGAGCAAAAGACGTGTTCTTACACCTGGAAAGCCTATTAAGGCTGATGCCTCATCTCCATTGGTCTCATCCTGCTTCCTACCTCTGGAGGGATTTGCTACAGCTGAAGCTCTGCACAAGGGACTGATGACCCATCCAGTGGGGGATGTTCTGCCAAAGACTTGATTTGAACCTCCAGTTTACTCCATCACTGCTACAGCCTGAACTAAGAACTTTGCCATCACTTGTATGTAATTAGATCCCAGTTAACCAATTCTAGCCTCGTCTCTATCTTTCCTTAGAGAAAACCTTTAATTTAGATCTAAAGGATTGGCAACAGCGTGATTTTGTGGGTAAGACTGATGGTGTATTTTGTATTGTACTAATAGCAACCCATAACAAATACCAGTGTGCCCCCCCATAGCTGTGGTGCCCCCAATGACAAATACTTGACATGCCAAACTCTGTGTATCATCCGTATTTACAATATTCTCTAATAAACATATTGAATTGACTGGGTTCGGGGCTTGGTCCTTGGATCGAAAGAAACCTTTTCTTTTTCTGGGTTGTTGGTTTTCTAACATTCATCCCCAGGACGGGTGGCAACTGGTTGGTGATCCTGGGAGACTGGAGTGTCTAAGAATTGCTATGTGTGACTGTGGTTAGCCAGTGCGTTGTAAAACCAAGTCATTATTTTGTCTGTCGGTTGGTTTGCCTTATGAGGTGGAAACCCCAGCCCTTGGCTGGGCGCCCTTTTGAGCAATTGACCTTGATTGCACTTCTGTCAAGTGTGGTTGCCAGAACCAACATCGTCACAGGTGGGTTCCCTCCGCAGCTGGTTCAACTGACTCCTGAGAAACCATCGGACTTGGACGATGGGGATCGAGTGCCTGCTCCCGGCCCCCACTGGCCGGTGGAGCGGAATGCCTGGACGGAGCCAGCAGCTTGTCTCTCGCTGGGAGCCCGAACGCCACCTTTCTCGCCAGTCCCACTGAATGGCCTGCTCAGCTCGTGCCCTGCGGTGCGGATTGGCACTCGGTTGGTCCCTGCTCAGGCGGCTGCCAAGGCTCCCTGTTGCACGATTAGGGGGTAACCCACCAGGCACCCCTCAATGTGAACGACCTTGGGAGCCCAGTAAAGCACCAGCGTGGTGGTCATAGAAGCCTCTGAGCTGGCTGTTTCGCAGCAGTTGTGCCTGGTGGGCACACCGGAACAAGACAGACTCAGGTCCCCACTGCTGCCCAGGCCGAACGGCCGTTGTGGTGGAGCGGCGGAGGAGAACTGGCATCAAGGATCATGCGCTCTCGGTCTGGGGCCTGGGATCGGCTGCATGTGTGGGGCATTGCCAGGGGCTGGGATGCCATGCTGGGGCTGGGGTGTGGCGGAGGCTGGATCACTGCTGGCGTGGGCTGGGAGCATGCGGAGGCTGGATTGCCGTGTTGGGTAAGGGGCTGGGACGCTTGCGTGGGCGGCGCGCGTGGAGCGGGGCTGGCGATCGCCGTGCCGTTGGGAGGCGTGCCAAGGCTGGGACTGCCGTGTGGGGCTGGGGCGTGGCTGCGGGGCTGGGATTGCCGTGCATGGGGTGGGGGTGGCGGGAGCTGGGATTGCCGTGCATAGTGGGGTGTGGCTGGGGGCTGGGATCGCCGTGCATGGGGCCGGGGCCATGGCGGAGCTGGGATGCCGTGCGTGGGGGTGGGGCGTGGTGGGAGCTGGGATCGCTGTGCGTGGCTGGGGTGTGGCGGGGCTGGATCGCCATGCATGTGGCTGGGGGCATGGTGGGCTTGGGATTGCCGTGCCTGGGGCTGGGGGTGTGGCGAGGGCTGGGATTGCCATGCGTGGGGCTGGAATCGCCGTGCGTGGGGCCCGGGGCTGGGATCAAGGAGGCCGTCAGAGACACGACAATCAGGACCTCTTGGCACTCACTGGGGACATTTCTCTCCCTCCAGCCCCGTGTCGCCTCCAGGCTGCAGAGCAGGGCAGGGTGAGGCGCTGGGAGCACAGCTCAGGGGGCTGGGGGGTGGCAGGGGGCCGCTTGGCAGCAGAGAAGCCCAATGCCCCTCCTGGGGCCACTCTCTGCACCCTGCAGTTCCACAGAGCGTGTCCCCATCTCTAGGGAATCGGGCACACTGGGATCCCAACAGGATCTCTTCAGGGCATTGCCTGGAACATCTGGGGCAGCTGGTCAGTTACAGACCACTCTGGCTGCGTGTCATAAGCCCCATGCTGCTAGCGGAGATTCTCCTGCAGCTCAAGGGAGAGGGGGCTCAGGGTCCTACCCGCACCGCCATGGCCAGAGACGCAGGGATGCTGGCGACAGGCTGCAGTGAGCTCGGTTTGCCCCCGGATCAGTCGCTGTCGGGCAAAGAAGGGGCCAGCGAACCCGACTGAGTCAGGCCCACCTCCGGCTCCCACCCAGCCCAGGGGAGCCGGGCCGAGGCAGCAGGGACAGGGCAAGCTGTGGGCAAAGCGGGTTGGAAGGAGGGGTCCGGAGGAGAAAGGGGGTGCGGCTGGTCCCAGGGCAGGGAGGATGGAGTGGGGGAAGGGCTGTGGGCCCCAGTGCATACTGGGATCCACTCTCCCCACGGGGCCTACCCCTGTGCGGACAGTAGCAGAGCCCCCTTGGGTCTGTGCGGGGTCCTCTGTGTCCAGAAGCTGCAGCTCTCCCCACTAGCCCCCCGCCTCCCACGGACCCCTGCCAGGCGCCGTCCCCTGAGGCCGGTTCAATACCTGGCTCCGTGCCCCTCACTGGCCACGTGGAGCCAGGCGAGCGTTCACCTGTTCACCTCCCCGCCAGGCTCGCCCACTAACCCCCCAGCTGGCCTCCTATATCCCGGGGCGCGTCCACCTCACTGGCCCTGCAGCTGCTGCAGCCCTAATCCTCTTTGTCCTCAAAGCTCATTAGCGAGAGATCAGGCTAGTCAGAAGGGACACACCTACTAATGCCCCCCGCCCCCCCCCGCCTAGGGTCACGCCGGCTGCGCCCCCCACTGCTGGCTACAAACACAATCCACCAGCAGCCAGGAGCCGAGCCGTGAAACCCACGTGTGCGCGTGGGGAGCTTGGAACAACTCCGATACCCTGTGCCCGGGCTCCGATCCTGGCCTGTGCCCTGGTGGCTCTGGGGCCCGGGAAAGCTCATTTCCGAGACGCTCGGGAGCCAGGGGGCTGGGGTGCTCCGGACCAGAGGGAGGATACGTGTCTGCCCCCCTCGGTGATGTCTCAGCTGGATGGGGTTATGCTAGTGGGGACAGTGAACCCGGCCCTGCACCAACAGCTGCATGGGGACGATCCCAGCTCGCCTGGCGCCTGCCTTTCCCTGCCCACCCTGGAGCCAGCTGGAGCCTCTCCTAAACTCTTGGGGCCCCCAAGATGGAATCGGGATCTTCTCGGGCACGGCAACTTGTTCTCCAGCCCCACAACCCTCCCCCCAACTACCCAGCGCCCCCTGAGGCAGCTCGGCCTCCTGTCCCTAAGGGACGCGAAGGAGCAGCTGACTCTGGGGGAAGCACTAAGAGGAGGCAGCGGGAGGATGATGGGGGAGAAATGAAGGGGTACCGGTTACACCTTCCCTCCTTCCCCTAACCCACTGAACACGATCGGGGGACGGTGGGGGGGGCAGGCTGTACTCTCCTGGTGCCATCCTCAGAGGAAAGAAACCCTCACGGGGAGATGGCAGAGAAAGGCCCCATCCGCCCTGCCTTCACCACATGTCCCTGGCACCCGCTGCACCTTGTCCTCGGGACAGGCCTGGCCCCTGGTGTGTGTGCGGACAGAGCCTAGCACCCCGGGGGGACCACCCATCTGAGTCCCAGGTGCTAAAGCACCAGAGCTGGGGAATCTCCTCGGGCATGTGAGGGTCTCGGCTGGTGACCGAAGGGGTTAGGGAGGAAAGTTGCCTGCCTGGCCAAACCCAGCCACTCCTCTGGGTGGGACGTGGGACTCCACAGACCTCCTGGGCCAGTGGCCTAGAGTCAGGGATGAGGGGCTGGATGGTGGGGCCCAGCTTAAGGGGCCAGAGTTCCAAAATGTCTTCCCCCCTCCCCCGTTGGAAGTTGAGCTCATCTGCCCCTTACTGAACCGAGGGTTGGAGCCCGTCTGGCAGGAGGCGGGATAAGAGGCCAGATACCGAGGTGAGGGGGCGGGCAGAAGCAGGGCGAGACAGCCAGCATCCCGGGGGTGGGGTGGGAAAAGTCAAAGACTCTGGGAACAGGACACACCTCTGTGCTGTCAGCAGAGCCCAGACCCCGGATCTGCTGGGCTGGAGGGGCACTTGTGCACGGGACCCCGGAGCCAGCTCTGCTTTGCTACAGGGTGACAGCTCTGGGCACCGGGCAGGAGATTCAGACCTGAGACACTCCAGAACTGTCTGGGGCTGACGGGTGCTGCTCCCCCAGGGTGCCAGGGAGGTACCCAAGGCTGACAGTGCCCTGGCAGGAGCTTGGAGATTATTCAGCATTGGGCTTGTCCCCTGTGCCACCCCCACTGTGCAGTGTAACCAGCAGCAGTCCAGCAACTCCCGTGCTGCCCCTCCCCAGGGGACTCCCCCCCGGTGTTGGGGGGAGTTACTGAACTGGACCCCCCGTGTACACAATAAAACCGGCCCAGACACAGAGCAGCTGCAGTGCCAGGGCTCCCCTGGGGCTAACTTCCCGAAGCTCTGGGCTCATTGGGGCAAACTCATCCCTGCTGTAACTCCACCGGCCCTCAGTAAGTCCCCGTGGCATGGAGCTGTGAGGTTTGGGTGTGTGCTCGTGCATCGCCATGCGGTGCTGAGGGTGAGGTGGTCAGCCCCATGGCTGGGCGAGGTTACCGCGCTGGGGGGCTGCGGGAACAGGCTCTGAGGGTGAGGCAGATGGCCCCATGGCCAGGCGAGGTTACCGCGCTGGGGGGCTGTGGGAACAGGAGCCGAGGGTGAGGCAGATGGTCCTGCGGCTGGCCAAGGGTACTGCGCTGGGGGGCTGCAGGAATGGGCTCCGAGGGCGAGGCAGACAGCTCCACTGCCGGGCGAGGATACCACGCTGGGGGGCTGCAGGAACGGGCTCCGAGGGCGAGGCAGACAGCTCCAAGGCCGGGCGAGGGTACCGCGCTAGGGGGCTGCGGGAACAGGCGCCGAGGGTGAGGCAGATGGTCCTGCGGCTGGCCAAGGGTACTGCGCTGGGGGGCTGCAGGAATGGGCTCTGAGGGTGAGGCAGACAGCTCCACTGCTGGGCGAGGGTACCGCGCTAGGGGGCTGCGGGAACAGGCGCCAAGGGCGAGGCAGATGGTCCTGCGGCCGGGTGAGGTTACCGCGCTGGCGGGTTACGGGAACGTGCACTGAGGGTGAGGCAGATGGCCCCATGGCCGGGCGAGGGTACCGCGTTGGCGGGCTGTGGGAACAGGAGCTGAGGGTGAGGCAGATGGTCCTGCGGCCGGGCGAGGGTACTGTGCTGGGGGGCTGCGGGAATGGACTCGGAGGGCGATGCAGACAGCTCCACGGCCGGGGGAGGATACCACACTGGGGGGCTGCGGGAACGGATGCCAGGGATGATGCAGATGGCCCCGTGGCTGGGCGAGGATACCGTGCTAGGGGGCTGCAGGAACAGGCTGCGAGGGTGAGGCAGATGGCTCCATGGCCGGGCGAGGTTACTGCGCTAGGGGACTGCGGGAACAGGAGCCGAGGGTGAAGCAGATGGTCCTGCGGCCGGGCGAGGGTACTGTGCTGGGGGGCTGCAGGAACGGGCTCCGAGGGTGAGACAGACAGCTCCATGGCCGGGCGAGGTTACCACGCTGGGGGGCTGCAGGAACAGGCTCTGAGGGTGAGGCAGATGGCCCCATGGCCAGGCGAGGGTACCGCACTGACGGACTGCAGGAACAGGCACCGAGGGCGAGGCAGATGGTCCTGCGGCCGGGCGAGGGTACCGTGCTGGGGGGCTGCGGGAATGGGCACTGAGGGTGATGCGGACAGCCCCCTGGCCGGGCGAGGGTACCGCACTGGCGGGCTGCAGGAACAGGCGCCGAGGGCGAGGCAGATGGTCCTGCGGCTGGGCGAGGGTACCGCGCTGGGGGGCTGCAGGAACAGGCACCGAGGGCAAGGCGGACGTTCCTGTGGCCGGGCGAGGGTACCGCGCTGGAGGGCTGCGGGAATGGGCACTGAGGGTGATGTGGACAGCCCCCTGGCCGAGCGAGGGCACCTCGCCGGGGGGTTGCAGGAACGGTCCCGCCAGGGGGCCATCAGCCTGCAGGAGTTTCTGCTAAGGGCCTGGTGCCCCTGAGCAGGGCATGCCCTGGTGTCCGGCGGCTGCAGTCCAGCTCTGTCCTGCACAGGAGTTTGGGGCAGGGATCCCAGACCAGGCCGACCTGCCCTGGCTCCTGCAGGCTGGGCAGCTGGACCTCGACGTGCACAGCTGTTGTTTTTCTCACTTGTCTCTGGCTTCTCCGGCCCCATGGGCTGGGTCCAGGCGGGTGAGGAGGGAGCGGGCCCAGCCCCTGCAGGCTGCAGGGGGACAGAAGGGCTGAACTTCACCCCGGGGAGGCCAAGGGAAGCTGAAGCCGGGTTGTCTGTCTCCTGCCGACTACGTCTCCGGCTGAGGGACAAGCCCGGCGAAGGCAGCTGCTGCGTAGAATGGCTCCCAGCTTGGCTTGTGTAACCCCAGTTTGAGGCTGGTCCCGCTGCCGGGGCATGTGCCCCCGTCCCCCGCGAATATCTGCTGAGATGGCTGGACATGGACCCGCTCTGGGGCTCTCCAGGCTCACCCAGCCCACGCTGGGGCACCAAGCGGGAGGGCACAGGGGGGGTCTCTCAGTGCCTGCGCCAAGTCCCTTATTCTGGGCCTGTGCTGCTCTTTCCCCGACCCTAGCTCCGTGTCCAGGGGGTACAGAGGGGGAGACCCTGGGGGAGCGCGCCCTTTCCTGGGGGCAGGTTTCCTGGTGCCCACAGATGCCGGACAGCGGGGGCCGCTCTGAGCACGGCCGCTCGGGGAGCCCAATTGACGGGGCTTTGCTTCAAAATGTGCCCTGACCGTAGCAGAATTTGCTCAGGCTCCAGAATGGCCTGGGGCTACCGCAGGAGGCTCCTTGGCCACCAGGACTCACCCGCCTTTGGGGCCCCACAGCGGGTGGCTATGAATGGTGCTGGCAGGCCAGCTAAGGACAAGGCAGGTGAAGCCAAGCGGTAGATTTGGGCCGTTGGGGTTGCCGTCCCAGCCTGGAGTCCACGCTGTGGGGAGGGGACCACCTGTCGCCATTTGCCCCGGGGGGCCCAGCGGGACTGTGCCTGGGGGGAGCGGCCCAGGAGACGCCAGGCAGGGCAGCCCCAGGGGACTGCAGCTGTTGCCGACATTTCGAGCAGCAGCCGGAAACACGCAAGATTTGCCCAAAACCAGCCATTTGCAAACAGGGCGCGGGCCCCGGGCCCCTCCCACGCCCCCCAGAACTACCAGTGGGGGAGGGGAGAGAAACACCACATGGTTCCCAGTGAGGTTTCCTTAGATCATTTGGGGGGGCAGGGCTGGTAGGAGTTACAGTCCCCAGACCTGCGGCTGGCTGGTTCCAGGGGCTCCTGCTCCCTAGGAACAGCTCCTTTAAGGGGCCAGACCCTGCGCAGTGGGGTCCCAAGGCGGAAGAAACCCGCCGGAACGCCGCTGGGGTCAGTCATGGCTCTTCAGCTGCACCCGTGGGGCAGCATCTGCCACGCCAGTGCCCTTGGGGGCGGGGGCAGGGTTGGTAGGACCTGCAGAAACCATTGCGAGTTCTTTCCTTCTGTGTCTCTCTCAGCGGAGGGGTGGAAGTTTCAGGCTTTAAGAAGCAGGAGCAAAGTCAGGTCTGGGGCTGCCCCTGGGCCCGTCTGTACCATCTTCCAGGAGTGCTTCACTAGCCTGAACGAAGCCTGAAGCCCCTCTCTGGGGGCGGGACCTTTCATCACCCCCATTTTACAGAGGGTGACTAAGGCATGTGGGGCAGAGAGAGATTTGCCTGCATGTGTGTCACGGGGTCCCTGGGTGATGCTCTGGAACTGCTCCCCACAAAGCCAGGCAGGACTTTGGGGAGCCTCCTCTCCCTCGGAGCAGACTGTCTTCAGGGCAAGAAGCTCACACGGCTTCACCTCCTGGGTCTGGCCTTGGAGCATTCAGCATCCTCTGCCCTCCATGCACTTCCCCCAGCGAGTCCACACCAGCGGGGTCCTGGGGCAGCCAGAGGGTCCTGCACCCCCACTTCACAGTCAGACGTGATTCTCAGCCAGCCAGTAACACAGAGGTATATTCGATGGCAGGAACAGGGTCTAAAACAGAACTTGTAGGTACAGACAACAAGACTCCCCCTTAGTTAGGTCCATCTGGGGCCCCCAGGGAGGCCACAGCCCTGTTGGGAAGCCCAAGCCCCATCAGGCTCCCCTCCATTTCCCAGCCAGCTTCAAACCTGAAACTCCCCCTGCCCCTTACTCAGCCTCCCCCTGCCTTTGTGTCCTTTGTTCAATGTCCCTGGCTGAGGTGTCACCTGGCCTCCAACCCCCTACTGGTTCTCAGGTGTCCTACCTTCCCCAAGGCAGCCAGTCCCAACCCCCTGCCACCTTCCCAGGTCAATAGTCCCCACTCAGCATTCACATAACACAGCCAAGACATCCCCACTTCCTCACAGCATGTCAGTGGTGGAACCTGGAATAGAACCCAGGAGTCCTGGCTCCTAATCTCTAACTACTAGACACCCCCCTGAGCTGGGGATAGAACCCAGGAGTCCTGGCTCCCAGCTCCCTGCTCTCACCACTAGACCCTGCTCCCCACCACACCTGAAGATAGAACCCAGGAGTCCTGGCTCCCAGCCTGGGTTGCTAAGCCTGCCGTGAAGGCAGCCCTGGGAGGTGGACAGAGTTGTGTGTGTGCAGATGGAGCCGCTCCCCGTGGATGGCTGGGTGCCCCCCCAGTGTTGCGCTAGGGGCTAGGGGAACAGAAGAAGCTGGTCTCCAATGGATCTGCCCTGGCTGGCTGGTGGGGAAAACTACCCGCTGCTTCTCCAGGGGCGGACCTGGCCCGGAGCCCTGAGGGGCCCATCTGGGGTGCAGCCTGACGCTATACGGCAGCGTGTGGGGCACTGGTGAATGGGGTGGGGGAGCCCTGCTCTGAGCAGCTGGAGGATGGGGTCAGGCCGAGAGCAGGGGCATGTCCACAGCCCAAACCCTACCCCTTTTGGGGAACAGCCTGAATACAGAGCCCCCCGGCAGAGAGTTTAGGGGTCTCCCCACCTGCTGAGGCAATGCTGGAAAGTGATGGGAGAAGGGCCAGCCCCACCTCTCACTTAGAGAGAGTCTAGCAGGGTTTAGGGTCAGAGCACGGGTGGTGTTGTCCAGTGGTTAGAGTGGAGTGGGAGTCAGGACTCCTGGATCCTCTTCCTAGCTCTGTAGGGGCTCCCTGTGTGAGTTGAGGCCCAAGCCTTCCCCCCCCGTTTCCCCCTCTGGCCCACGTGCAGCTGGCAGGGGTAGCCTGGGCGTAATCAGTGCTGGGAGATGTCGGCCTGGGGTCTTGCAGCACCCATGGTGCCTAGCATGCTGCAGGGGGATCATGCAGAGGGGAAATCTCGCTGACCCTGCTGGGCCCCCACCCTCTCTGAAGCATGGGTGCCCTGTGCTAGCTCCTGGGCAGTGGGGCAGCACCTCTAGGGGTGGTGACAGCTGCAGCTTGTTGTTCTGGGGAGGGTTGGACACAGAGGTGACTGGCCTGCATGCTTCTTTCCACCGCACAGGGATCAAACGGGGACCTTCTGCACCAGGGCACACACAGACTGCTGCCCCTTGGGCTAGAAACGCCAGTCCCTGAGCTGGTAGCAGAGTGGGCTCATATTCTCTTATGGATCCTACGGCTGTGCCAAGTCCTGGTGTTGTACAGACAAAACTACACAGGATTTTTCAGGGGGCAAGACAAAGATGCCACGTTTATTATGACACACACACACACACACACACACACACACACACACACCACACACACACACACACACACACACACACCACACACACACACACACACACACACACACACACCCACCCAGCTGTTCTGCAGCTGTCTCATAGTTACTAGTCCTGGACATAGCTTGAGTTCGTGCTTGATTTTGCAGCTTGAGTTCGTAGCTCGTGGTGGTAACTGGCCAGGAAAGCCGGGTGCAAGGACGAGCTGGGGTCCTCTGTTGGGTTTGCACCGATGTCCTTCATGTTGGCAGCAGAATGTTACCCTCCAAAGTCTCCCATCTACTACCCATCCTTTTTCCAGGCTCCAGTTTGAATCCAGAGTCTATAGGTTTGCTGTGTCACTGCCTCTGGGTTTGGTGATTGATCACTCGTCATTGCAGGCCTGACTTTCAGCCTGGGATCTGGCTTTGATTCTTCTTCTATTGCACCTTTCTTTTCAGAGTGGACTCTGCTTACTTTGTTAGGGCTCTTGTCTGCATCTTCAGCCGGTGGGGTTGAACTTTATTTCATCAGGACAGGCTGGGCTGGAGGTTGATTCCATCATCCATACATGCCTCAGTCACACATCTAAACTAAACTAATAAGATTACAGCAGAGTTTGCAAAATGAAGGTTGGAGGAGCTTTTACAAAGTGGAGTGAGCGTTTTAAAATGGGGTTTGAATTCCAATATGGCAAACAGTGAACAGAAGTTACAATATAGACAAGCGTAGTGGATGGCAAACAGTGAAGGCAAGTGCAGTGAATGGTGAACAGAAGTTACATTAATAAAGTGAACAATTAAAAACAATTTCATTTATCAGGTCTACACTGGCATTATTAGCCCAAGGGGGTTTTGCCTCAGGATCTGCCCAGCACGGATGTTGTTCCATGCCATTTGCTGTCAGGGTCGTATTTTCCCAGGGGAAAGGCAGCAGCCCCCCCGTTAACTCAAGGAACTCAGTGCTGCAGGATGGGACAGAGGCGAGTGGGTTCATGTATGGGGCCAGTCATTCATATGACTCCGAATATCAGCTCCACTGAGACTGGGAGGAAAGTGAGAAGGGCTCTGGCTCCGGGAGCGCTAAGCTGAGAGCCAGATGGAGTGGGGGAGAAATCCCTCTCCCCACAATTAACATGGCTAAACCCCATGCACCGGGGGAGGGGAAGACAGCTGGCGTTGGCCGCTATCAGAGCCAGGCCCCAGGCTCGGGGGGCCCCGTGGCCATATGGCCTCTCCTAGGCCAGCGGAGGAAGCTGCTGACATGCAAACATGCCGTGGGGATTTCGGATTTCAGCAGGAGTGGCCTAGTTGAGCCTAGCTCGGACGGCTCGCACAGCAGGGTGAGCACGGGGACCCCAGGCTGCCTTTCCTCCAGCTCCCTGGGCCATAGACGGGTGAGGCCTTGGGCTCTTTCCCCCTTCGATCTCCTTGCTCTCTGACTGCCCAGCCAGCACTGAGCCCCCCGGCTCGGATCCACCATGTCCCAGAGCCTTCCTCCGCTCACGCTTCTGATCGTTGACCCTTTAATTCCAGGGGGAGACAGCTGAGGGGGGGAATGTCGGGGTGTGAGCACTGCTGGGTGGGAGTCCCGCCATTCCAGCTGGCATCCGGGGGCTGTCTCGTCCAAGCGGCACAGTGTCGCCTTGCCTGGCACCATCCCCTGTTGCCATAGCCCAGGGCTGCCAGCCCGGTCCCAGTGACGCAGTGCCCAGGCAGCCTCAGGTGGCTGAGCCATCTGCCGCCTCCCTGTAGCGTGGGCAATGCCAGGCACTGGCAGGACAGAGCCTCCCACCTACAAGCCGCTTTTCTTGGTCACCAGGCAGTTGTGGTCTGGGGTATCAGGGTGGACCTGGGCGTCAGGACTCCTGGGTTCTTCTCCTAGCTCTCTGCCAGCGCTGTGTCTGGTGACCTTCAGCACGTTGCTGAGGCAGCATTTTCCAACTGCAGCTAAATTAGGGGGCTGATTTCCAATGGTGTGTAACATCTCTGTGCCTCAGTTTCCCCATCGATCCCCAACTAGCCGGGCTGCAGTGATGCCTAGAATTGGGACCTCAGCGGGTTGGGCGCTGCACAAACACACCAAACAGAAGATGGACCTTTGTTCCTGTCCCTTCCCAGGCCAGCCTCGTCCGTGCCTTGCCCCTCGTGCTGGTGTTTGCACCTGTGCAATGGGAGCGTGAAACGCCCCCAGATCACCAGGGTGGCACCGTGCTGGTGCAAATAACTGCATTTGGCCTTGCTGATGCTGGAGCCCGGCTCTCCTGTGCCGTGATGCTGCGTCGCAAACCATACAGGAGGGCTTGATTCCTTTCCAGAGCAGCTGGCTCCTTGGAAAATGGGCCAGTCGAGTTAGGATCAGATTGTGAACTCTTTGGAGCAGGGACTGGCTTTGTACAGCACCTGGCACTATGAGGGCCTGATCCAGTTTCAGGGGTGTGAACAGAACAGAGCAAATTTGAGAGATCCACCCCTGTTCCCTCCCGCCACGCTTCTGGCAGTCAGAAGTTCTGGCTTGCCCCAGGCATGGGGCTGTGTCCCTGACCATTTTGGCTAACAGACATTGATGGACCTGTCCTGTTATCTAATTCTGTTCTGAATCCATCACAACATCCTCTGGCAATGAGTTCCACAGGTTAACTGTGCCTGGTGCGAACAAGTATTTCCTCTGCTTTGTATTGAACCAGCAGCCTGTGAATTTCCTGGGGTGAGCCCAGGTTTTTGTACTGGTGGAGGGGAAGGGCAACTAATGCATCTTCGTGATGCAAAGAACAATGATTGTGAGGCCCTGGAGAGTTTTCAGATCAGGGGATCATCAGAACTTTGAGCTGGTTTCTCGTCTAGCCGCCGGCCTGGGTTTGTGTCAAGGCGGCTCTCGTTGCAGGCCTGTGATGAGCAGAGAAGAATCTTCCTGCTTCTTGGCTCCGCTGCAGAAAACAAAGATGCTGCCCAGGGTCACGTGCGTTAGAGGTGGGCAGCCGGGCGGGCGTTATAGGGCTGCTGCTTTGGCAGATGGCCAGGTGGGTGAGGGGGGCATGTGGCAGACCAGCCTCCTGGACCTGGCCTCTGTGCCAGGAATGCGGCGGGAGCGGGGCTGGGCCCCTCCTCGGGACTGGGGCAGAGAAGACATGGAGCATGTTGGGAAAGGTGCCCAGGAGAGGGTGAACCCGGGCGGAGGTCGGTGGTGATCTCGTGCACCCAGTGGTTCTTCACAGGGGGACTCAGACCCCAAGGCACCAAATCGGGCCAGGCCCTCCCCTGGGCACAGTGCCAAGCTCTGGCAGCGGCAGCTGCCAAGCTAAAGCAGGGGGTTCCCTAGGGATGGGCCTGGCAGGGACTGGGCTTCGCTAGCTGGCTGGGAAGCGCTAGTGCCCGCTGGGCACTGTGTGAGCCAATGCTAAGTGAGTGATCGCAACAGAGATTGTTCTGCCCTGGGCCCGGAGGGCAGCTCCTGGGCTGTCAGGCCCATGGCCCGTCCCCTCTTGCACAAGGACCCAGGAGCATTGTATGTTGGTCCGTGCATGAGGTGCGGCTCGGGGGCATTGGCTGGGGACCCAAGCAAGCCCTTCACTGCAGACCCCGGGGGTTTTCCTCCCTGCCCCATTACACCCGCTATCCACAGGCACCGTGGGGCAGGCCACCACCAGCTCCAGCGCCCCCTACCAGGAGAAGGGCACTTGTCTGGGTGAGAGGGGGAGCTGCTGCATGGAACAGAAGCCGCCGTGCCCCGTTCGCTTGCCCAGCCCAGCACCAGTGCTGAATGTGTCCAGTGAGCGGGTGGGGGGCACATTCCCCTTGGCCATCTTTCCCCTCAGCATACCCCAACGCAGGCTGTTGGAGTGGGTGCTGCATCCCCTGCGCATAGCTGGCGCGCAGCAAGGATAATGGTCTACTACTGCTGCTGCTTTCTGGAGCTCCCCCTGTGCTGAAGGGCCCCAGCTCAAAGCCTGTTTGGTTCCCTTCTTTGCCGCAGGCCTGCTCTGTGTGGGGATGGGGGGAGGGAGAGCAGAGCGGAGCCATGGTGAATGGAAAGGACCCCTCCCTCCCAGCCCAGCCAGCTGGGTCCTTTCCTTCTCCCTCCTGATCTGATTGGCTTTCTGCCCATTCCCTGGGTGCAGCCCCCCGGGGCCCAGTCAGGAGCGGGGGCTGAGGGAGTGAGGTGCCTCATTCTTAGCAAGTCCCCAGCAGAGCCTGGGCCTGGCCCGTGGAGACTCTACCCGCCCAGGGTGCTTGGCCCCTCAGGGATGCTCAGGAATTCGGGCTGTAGATGAGGCCGGTTGCTCCGTTCTTCTCTCCCTGGTCCCTCCTGCTCGCTAATCCCTCAAGGTCCCGTCTGGGCCATTACCTGCTTCCCTGAGCTCTGCAGCTCCCAGAGAGATTCCAGAGAAGGGCATTGGCATGGGAGGGCGGGGGGGGGGGAGCGGGTCCAGCCAGTGCCCCCAGTACTGGCCAGTTAAGAGGAGGGCAGCACCAATAAAGAGCCAGGCTGTCCGTAGAGAGGTGGCCTGGGAGCATGGGGGCCCCTGTGAAGGAAGGCAGTGGGAACCTGTAGGGAGGGAATGAAGGACTCCCCAGGTGCCAGGAGCTCGTCTCTCTCTCTCTCTGGCACTATGGATTTGCTGCATGAGCACAGCCCAGATCTCAGTGAGGACGTCCCCATTGCGCTCCGTATCGCTTCACCTCCCCAGCGCCAACACAGCAGGGCCGGGCCCTTGGAAAACAACGCGTCCCCGGTGCTGGCGTTGGTACGCTGGCGGAGAGGTCTCTGCGGGGTTTCTGTTTGGAAAGCATTCGGTTTTCCAGCCTGAGATGAGAGCTCGGCACAAGAGCGGCCTGGCAGTCTGCAGTGTAGGGGGGAGGGATCTGCTGTCCCCACCTGGGATGCGGTTAACCCACAGAACTCACTGCCACATGATTTTATGGAGGCAAGATGTGACAAAAAGACTTAGATGCGGACCTGAACCGGGAGACCACCCACCATTAAAGCCTGTGGAATACAGGTGACAAGGCCATCATCCTCATGCTCCAGAGCACAAACTGCTCCGTAGCAGGGGGTCAAGAAGAAATCTCCACCCCTGGGGAATCACAGGGGCTTTGGGGAGCTGTCACATCTTCATCTGTGCATCAGTGCTGGCCGCTGCTGGGGATGGTTAACAGCCCCAAACCCCAGGGGTCATCAATGGTCTCGAGTCGTTTAGCACACCGTGCAGAGCTCACTACTTCATGTAACGGAACCACTTCCTCAGGGCAGCAGCAGCAGGCTCTTATCCTCTGTATCGACCAGCCACCAGAGGGAGGCTGTGACCTACGCTAGGCAGCTGTGTAACAACAGGACGCTGGGCTAGACGGGACCCCTGGTCTTTGCTGCTGCGGCAAATTCATGGTCTCTGCTAAGCTTCGGTGCTGGAAGTGGGGTGGTTGATCTGTCGCTGTGTGCACCTGCCCTGCGCTGACAATCCTGCTTTTACATGCAGTGCTGATGGGGGGGAGAGCGCCCCCTACTGAGCCCCCCCCGCTCCTGCAGCACAGCGCCCCAGTGCTTCACTAAGGCTATGGGACCAGCACTGACTGCCAGGGGAGAGCGCCCCCTGCTGAGCCCCCTGCCCTGTCCCTGCAGCACAGTGCCTCCTAGTGCCAACTCAGGGCATTAGGGTCAGCCCTGACTGACAGGGAGAGCGCCCTTGAGTCTCCCACCCCACTCCCTGCAGTTACAGTGCCAGTCTGGGACACCGAGGGCAGCCCTGACTTGGGGAACGCCAGGGGTCGCCAGTCTCCCATACTGCATCTTGCAGCCCCAGCTCTGGCTCGCAGGTCTCCAGTCTCTGGACTAGCCAGGCCCATCCTGGCTTAGCGGTCCCGGAGCGGTGTGACAAGCCGACAGCTCAGGGCACGGTGGCTGCCAGCCAAGAGCTCCGGTATCTGCGTTTAACAGGCTTTCTGTTGATATCTGATCAGCCCTCCTAATCCAGCCAGTCAACACCACACCGGGGCCGGCTCCTGGGGGCAACCATCAGGCAGTCAGCCCGGTGCCCAATGGTGAGCGTGTCGAGAAACCCGGGGCCCCTGCATGGGCACCCCCCTGGAGGCAGGCACTTCCCAGGGCGCCATGAAGCTCTCCCTGAAACCAGGGCTGGAGGAGGCTGAGTAGGGAGGGAAGGGGGGGCCCGGATTGGAGATATTGCCTGTGTATTCCTAGCTTCCTTCTCCCGACAGAGGGTTTTATCCACCGCAGTGTCTGAGCATCTCCTAGGCGTGTGTGGAGTGGCTTGTTTTGGTAGGGTGGTGTTGTTGTAAATAGACCTGTTGCTGGGTTGTTAGATTAGCGAAGGCTGGTCAAGGGATGCACCTGACACTCGGAGCAGGATGGCAGAAGCACCCTAAAAGCATGGGGGGGCACAGGTGCCTGAACCATGCCCCCCCATGCTGCAACCGCCCCCCTGACCCTACCCTTGCACTGCATCTTCCCTCAAGACACTCCCCCCCCCCACTCAGTCCTCTCTGACCCTCCCGCCATCGTCGCGCCCTTGTGGACTGTTAAAAGGCCCTTGATGCCCCTCTTCCGGCGCCCTTGACTTGGAGCAGAAAGTCGTACATTTGTGGCAAGTCCCTATTTCCCGGGGAGTTTCAAGCCACAGTCTCAAACCACCCTCAGGGAAGATCTGTCTCCTGCACAGACTAGCTTTGTGTGAGAGTTCATTGGGTCATAGGAGTGAAGATTCCCACCACAGTCTTCAGTCCAGAGCTTTGAAATAGTCCTCTCGATACCCCTGGGCCCAGCCCGTGGATGGCTTGAAGATAAAGACTGACGGCTTGGCTACACTGGCGAGTTGCAGGCTGCTGGTGGTTTTACAGTGCTGCAATACTCAACTCCCGTCCACACTGCAAGGCACACCAGCGCTGTATCTCCCGGGCTACGGCGCTGGCTGTACCGCCACCTCGACTGGGAGATAACGACTGCAGCGCTGGTGACTGCAGTGCGCTCCGCCAGTTGGCACCAAAGCGCTGTTTTGGCCTCCAGAGGTATTCGGGTTCCAGAAATGCCTGTTCAGCCACTCCGCTCATTCAGTTCGAACTCTAGCTCTGCCCCAAAGTGACCTGGCCTTTCCATGCCCGGGAATTTTAAATAAAATCCCCTTCCTGTTTGCTCAGCCAGGTGTGGAGTTGCAATCAGTGAATCTTTCCTAGGTGACTCATGGCTCCACGTGGCAACCACGAGCACCCAGCATTGGAGCAAATGGCGAGTTGCTGGACCTCATCACGTGTTTGAGGGGAGGAAGCTGTGCAGTCCCCAGCTGTGCTCCCAGCCGAGGATTATGAACCTATAGGCAGATATCAAGGCCATAACTGGAAAGGGGCCATGACCGGGACGCAGTGCGTGCAGGGTTAAAGTGAAGGAGCTGCGGAGTGCCTACTGCAAAGCCCGTGAGGGAAACGGCCGCTCCGGCGCTGCCCCCATGACCTGCTGTTTTTACAAAGAGCTGGACGCTATACTTGGGGGTGACCCCACCACCAATCTGAGGACCACCATGGACACTTCAGAGCGGGTGGGGGGAAGGTGGGGAGGAGGAAACCGAGAGTGAGGGTAATGTGGTGGGGGGAGACACCCCGGAGTCCCAGGAGGCATGCAGCCAGGAGCTCTTCTCAAGCCAGGAGGAAGGTAGCCAGTCGCAGCAGCCGGTACTGGGTGGAGGACAAACAGAGGAGCGGGTTCCCAGTAAGCAGCTTTTATTTTCAGTACGGAAATTTTTCGGGAGAGGAGGGAGGGTTAGGGCTGCATGCACGCATGCCTAGATGCGGAACAGCGCATTGATGCAGTCTATCACGTCGCGGTAATCGGCCTCGGTAATCTCTTCAAAAGTTTCAGCCAGAGCATGGGCAATGCGCTTGCGCAAGTTTATTGGGAGAGCCACTGTGGTCCTTGTCCCAGTCAGGCTAATGCGTCCGCGCCACTGTGCCGCGAGGGGTGGGCAAGACACAGGCAAGCTGCATAGGGGCCAGGGCGGAATCTGCATTGCTGTAGAAGACCCTCCCGCTTTTCCCAGGTGACCCGCAGTAGCAAGATATCTTCCAGGATCAACTCCTGTGGAAAATGTTGGGAGAGTGTTCAGTGTAGATGCCCCCTGCAGCTGTTTGCTTTCCCCAACGCACAGAAACCCCGAGGACAGTGCAGCCCTGAAGCAATCAGTCCCCCTTACTCACCATTTCGGGGCTCCTGTGTGTTATGTGCGGTCTCTTTGGGATGGGAAAATTCTGCTATTGTGAAGAATGTTACTCCTTCACTGTGTGAGAATAACTGTCTGAGATATAAACAATGCTGACTCTGTTAGGTGTTGCCTTTTTTGCCTTCCCACAAGCAACCTTGAGTTCTCAGCTGCCCGTGTTATCAACAGCTCAAAGACTCCAAAACCTCCGGAAGAAGCCGCGAAAAAGCAAAGACGACCTGCTGCAAGCAGTTATGGATCACTCTGCCACAGAGAATCAAAAAGTGCAGGACTGGAGGGAAAGGGAAAGCAGGATCCGCCAGAAAAATGCAGCAGCCACGAAGAAAAGCACAAAGCAGCTGATAAGCATCCTGGCGCACCAAGCGAACTCTATCCAGGTGCTGGTAGCCATGCAGGCAGAGCACTACTGAGCCGGTCCCCCCGCCTGTCCCAAAGCTCTTTCCCTTGTGCCCTAATGTCAGCTCCAAACCCCCTTCCCCACCACCAGCTGCCTCCAACACCTGTAAGTTCACCAAGCAGCCCCGAGAACTATGACCCTTATCCTCTGCACTCAACCCCCATCACCATGCAGTATAGGCATCCTGAAGTGCAGCAGTCATTGCACAGCACTCCAGACAGGACATATTCAAACCTGTGACTGTACAGTTCACCACCCCACCCCCTGCCCTTTTAGGTTCCCAAAATGTTGTGTGTCTGTCAATGAAGTTATTTTCTTTTCAATAGATGAATTCTTGGCTTTGAAAACAGTCTTTATTATTGCAGAAAGTCAAAGATACCTTAGCCCAGGAAAGAAACAGGCACTGCAAATCAGCTTAGGAAAAACAAGACACACACCGAGTGCCACTAACACCTGCACACACACCCCGGGGCGCTGTGTCCTGTGCATACGGAGCCACGCCCAGGAGCTGAGGCACCCTGACCCCATGCTCTCGTCGTCCACCTGCTGCGAAGGCTGGTGCGTAGGGGAGGGTTTGCGGGGAGCCATGGCAGATGCTGGACCGTCGTAGGAATAAAGCATGACCATACAGAACAGGGTTTTTTCAACCAGGTTCTGTAGTGCACATAATCCTAGTGTAAGAAGGGTCATATAAGGGTGTCTATTAAGACCCCGTGTTACGGGTTACTGGTTAATGCTGTCTGGTATATGTCTTGTAATCTTTTGCGTAGTTGAAGTTAATGAATATTGGCGTTATACGTGTCTTATTTCAATTGGTGCGTGCGTAGTTCTTGGGGAACACTCCCAGACAAGTTTGGCACTTGGTCAGCCCTTCAGCTTAGCCTGCTGATGGCCCATTATTAAGGCACGATGAGCTACACAATTTGACCCATTGAAGAAGCGAATCGCCTTGTGACTCAGCATGGTGGGCAGAATACTGGGCCCATGATGCAAAACTCCATTTTGCTGGATTAACTTGTCCACAGTAGAGAACAAAGGAGTGTTCTTTACACCTGGAAAAAGTCTATTTATAAGGCGGTAGGCAGTCATGCATTTTGTCGTCAACCCTGCTTTAACCTCGTGGAAGGGACGTTTGTCTACAAGCTGAAAGCTCTGCAAATGGATGAAACCCATCCCAAAGGGAAACAAAAATCTGGGAGTTTTCCAGAGACTTAATTGTAACCTGGCAGCTTATTCCATTCACTGCTGCAAGCTGAACCAAGAACTTTGCCTATTCACCTGTATTATATTGATCCCAGTTAACCAATTCTAGCTCTCTCGTTCTACTATCTTTTTTTTTTTTTTTCTTTGTATGAATAGACCTTTAGATGTGTAGATTTTCTAAGATGCAACAGTGATTTGTTGGTAAGATCTTGATGTGTATATTGACCTGGCTGGGTTGGTCCTTTGGTCGACGACTGGGAACCGTTTTCTTCTACTGGGTGTTGGGTTCTTCATATACCACGTTCATCCCTATGAGTGTGGGATGGTGTGATAATTGGGAGACGGAGTTCTAAGGAAATTGCTTCGTTGTGACTTTGGGTTATAGCCATGATGCTGAACCGAAAGTCTTTGTCTGGCTGGTTTTTTGCTTAGGGGTGGTAAAAACCCCAGCCTTGGGCCGTTGGACTGCCCGGTTTTGAGGCAATTGTCTGATTTGGCGAGCTGCCTGCAGTTGGGGTGCCCGCCAAACTACATCCGTCACATGGGGCCGGGCCCACACGGTGCTGTGCCATTTTGGCTCGAGGATATCACCGGGGAGTGCGATTGGAGCACTCACACCTGTGGGGGGACTCCTGAAATATCAAGACCATTTTAACCCCCTTCCCCTGCGGGCTCTGGCCATGCTGCACCAACGGGGTCACTCTTGGATGGGAGACCTCCAAGGAAAGTCAGGGTGCTGCGATGGAGAAGATGTGAGCCTGCTCCCTTGGCATCGAAGTGCGTGTCCAATGCCTAGTGAAGCACTAGGGCGCTAGGCTGCAGAAGGAAGGGAGGGCAGGCTCAGGCAGGGGGCGCTCGAGCTCCTCTCCCTGGCAGTCAGTGTCGGATGGTTCCTCCCGAATGCGGCCTAGTGAAGCACTAGGGCGCGGTGCTTGCTGCAGGGTGCACGGGAGCGCGGGCCTGCTTTCGCAGGGCGGCGTCTCCCTGGGCGAGCAGTGCTTATCCATTGCCCTTAGTGAAGCCACTTAGGGGGCCTAGGCCTGCAGGGCTCAGTGGCAGGGGACTCAGAGGAGCGCTTCTCCGCGCTGGCAGTCGAGTGCTAACGGTGCCCAATCGTTGCCGCTAGTGAGAGAGCACTGAGGGACGCGGGCTGGCTGCTGCATGGGGCAGGCAGGGGATCTCGAGCACTGGTGGGGTTCCCCTTGGCAGCTCGGTGCTGTCCCAATGCCCTAATGATGAGCCTACTGAGGGCGCCTGTGCGGTTCAGGGGCAGGGCAGGGGGCTCAGCAGGGGGCGCTCTCCCCTGGCAGTCAGTGCTGGTCCCAATGCCCTAGTGAAGCACTAGGGGGCGCTGTGCTGCAGGGAGCAGGGCAGGGGGCTCAGCAGGGGGCGCTCTCCCCTGGCAGTCAGTGCTGGTCCCAATGCCCTAGTGAAGCACTAGGGGGTGCTCTGCTGCAGGGAGCAGCGTGAGGTGCTCAGTGGGGGGGTCTCCCCTGGCAGTCAGTGCTGGCCCCAAATGTGTTGCTAGGATGTTGGGATGCTTTTCCTAATTAAGTATAAACTCAAGGCCGTGCCCAGTCCTGGGCTGACTAATCCCATTATGTTAATTTGCAAATTGGGTTATTAGTCTCCCTGCTCTGGCCACATTCCAGCCTGGGCAATTCCATTGCACCTCCCCAAGTCCCCTGGCGGCTTCACACTGGATGTTGCAGTCATCTTCTCTCCCTGTCCGCCACTGCTCTGTGGTTGGCATGCACTGGCTTTCGTCCAGGTGCAAGTGTCTCGCCTCCTTTCAGTAAAATAGCTTTCTACTGGCTCACTGCAAAGGGGGCTCCCCCTCTGTGATGGCTAAGGGGTCTGCATGTTTGTATGCAGCCACAGTTGCTGCTGTCTTTTAAACAGGTGCCACGGTGGCTGCTTTCCAGTGGTGGGTGAAGTGACACTTGAACAGGGTCTAAGATATTGTGCCACTGAATTTCAGTTGGTAGTGCCGCCAAGCAGAAGGTGGGAGGTTGGCGGGTCATGCTGTGTTTGTTTCATGCAGTCATGGGAACTGAAAGTGATTTGGGCCCAAGTTCCCGCTCTCTGGGCCAGATCCTCAGCTGCTGTAAATCGGTGGAGTCAGTTTGTGTATTTGAGGCATCACTAAACCAGACAGTGTTTTCTCTGCCCACTAGATGCCAAGGTGGAGTCGCTGTGACTTGACTTCTGACTCAAGCTTTGAGGGCTTCAGTCACCCAGCCGGAGGTTATGGGGAGCCTGCGAGAGTGGGTGGGTGAGGGTCTGTGGTCTGCCATGTACAGCAGCTCAGATGGGATGAGCTGGTCCCTTCTGGTCTGAGTCTGGGACAGAAAGAGCATGTGCTGGGAAAGAGGACTGGCCAGAGGCCAGAGCGAGCGTGAAGACGGTCTGAAGCAGCTGGGGCTTGGGGCTGGGGAAATGCCAGAAGCTGGGATTGGAATAACATGGGCTGGGTTGAGTCCTGCTGAACCTCGCAAGACTGGAGACCAGCCCCTTTGAGATGCGGGCTGGAGTTACTCGCTGGAGCTGCCCACATGCCAGCCAGACTCACAAGCTGGGGTGTCCCAGGCAGCATTTTCCCTGTGAATTGAAATTAGGGGGGGGTGACGTTATTAATATAAACTGGGACCATACAGAACATGATTTGCAACCAAGGTTCTGTAGTGGCACCAAATCATATATAAAGGGGGTCATATAAGGTGTCTAAGATCAGGTTACGGGTTACTGGTTATGATTATGCTGTCTGTATGTCCATATCATTTTGGCAGTTGAAGTTATAAGTATTGGGCTGTATACTGCTGTATTTCAAATTCGGTGAGCTGCAGTTTCTGGGAAACGACCCCCAGAACAGGTTGGTGTTAGCTCTGGCTTAGCCTGTTGATGCCCATTAAGGGACCAATCAGCTAACAGGGACAACATTGAACCACTGAGAGAGGCAGATACGCCTTGTTGACTCAGCAGGGATGGTGCAGAAACTGGCCCATGTGACTGCAAGAACTCTATTTTGCTAGTTAACCTTCCACAGAACAGAACAAAGACACATGTCCTTACACCTGGAAAAGCCTATATAAGGCTTGATGCCTACATCTCCAGACATTGTCTTCAAAGCGCTGCGCGGCCTAGCGCTGCTGGAGGACCTTTGCTACAAGCGAAAGCTTTGCAACAAGTGTGAGTGTAGTCAGAGCCCAGCAGCTGGAGAGAGCCTCTCCATCGCTGACTTGCTTGTTAAACACATCCCTTAGGGTGTAACGTGCATCAACGCTGCTGACAAGCCTAACTAAAGGACGTTTGCCAGCGTTGCCGCCCTGTATGTACACTGACCATTTAAAATAACCAAGCTAGCTGCATCTTTGCAGCCTTTTTCCTTTCAGCACCCCAGTTAGCATTTTAGATTGTAAAGGAATTGGCAAACAGCGTGAAGCCAAGGCCTAAGGCTGATGCCTGCATCCCACATCTTGTCTTCGGATCCTGGCTTCTTACGCCCTCTGGAGGGACTTGAGGGCAAACTGAAGCTCTGCAACAAAGGACTGAATGACATCCGCAGGGGGGATGTTTCCAGAGACTGGATTCAACTACAGTTACTCCATCACTGCGTCCAATAGCCTGAACTAAGAAACTTTGCCATCAGCTGTAATGGAATGATTCAATGTAAACCAGTTCTAGCTGCTCACCTATTATTCTCTTTCCGTTTTATGAATAAACTTTAGATTTTAGATTCCACAGAGGGTGGGCACCAACGCGTGATTTGGGTAAGATCTGATGTGTATTTTACAGACTGTATGTAGTATATGCTCATGACAGCCATAACCAAATACCAGCGTCCCCTCATACTCTGTGTGTTGCCGCCCCCGATGACTAATGACTGACATGCCAAACTCTGTGTATCATCCTTATTTAAATATTCTCTAATAATTGACCTGGGTCTGGGGCTTGGTCCCTTTGGGATTGAGAAGAACCATTTTCTTTTACTGGGTGTTGGTTTTCAATAACCATTCATCCCCAGGACGAGTGGCACTCTGGTGGTGATACTGGGAGTGTCTAAGAAATTGCTTGTGTGACTTGTGGGTTAGCCAGTGGGGTGAAACCGAAGTCCTTTTTGTCTGGCTGGTTTGGTTTGCCTTAAAAAGTGGAAAACCCCAGCCTTGGGCTGTGAACTGCCCTGTTTGAGCAATTGCGGTCCCTGAAATGGCACTCTCAGTTGGGTCTAGAGCCAGCAACACCAGAAACCGACTGAATCTGTCACAGGACGGTGGTGGCCAGGCGCCAGCAGGGCGTTGTCGGGTACGAGCCCGCATGGGTATGAAAGAAGGTAGGCGGAACTGGGAGAATTAGCTTCTGTTTCTTCCATGCCTACAGAGATTAACGGCTTCAGTTTTAAAAAATCAACATGCTGGACGCACATTAAAGTGTTACTCTTAGCCTTCTGTGAAGCAGTGACATTTGAGATCCTTCCCCTGTTTGAAATTTTGGGCAACTACGTGTCTGAGTCGTGGGCAGAGCGGTGCAGCTGAATTTTGGTGGCTGGGTGTGATTCCAGGAGACAAATGCTGGACCTCTTTGGGGGTACTCATTCACAAGCGATTCACGGCACAGTAAGGATGCCTTTGCTCCAGCGTGGTACATACTGACCTATTAGCAATGACCAGAGATGCTTACAATAATGGAGCCTCTTGGAAGTCAAGTTAAGATGAATCCCCGCTTGGTTTTGGAGAAACTCTCCACTTTGATCATGAGCCTCTAGTGGGATGCATACTGAAAAGTTGAAAGCGAATCTTCTGCACTTCAATCTGTGACTTCCGCAGTGAGAGCCAGTGAAGGGCTGTTTTCTATTGTCTATTCTGCCCCATTGCTTGGTAGCTTTCCCCCACTCGCACGCGGTTCTGACCTCCAGGGATCTTTAGCGGTGGGGTTCAAGGCATTAAGTGTAGGGAAGCTAGGTGCAGACTGTTGTAGTAGAACTCAGCAGTTGCTGTTGTAGATTTGTCAGGCCCAAGCATGTACAATTTTCATTTTGGGCCTTAACACACACAGCTTCTGCCGTCCTCTTGATTTAAGGAGCCTGATGAAAATGCCGAGTGGCCACTCAGGGCTAGGGGCAACATGGGGAGCTAAGTCTTTGCTTGTTTTTATTTTGAAGAAAATTGAGATTTCAATGGAGCGGCTCTCTGCCTGTCTCCTGTCTGGGCTTGGAACTATTGCCAGGACCGCAACGAGTGAGTAATGGCTTTCGTTGGAGCTGGCCAGGGAGCCTCTGATTGGATATTAGGAAACCACTATCTTCACCAGGGCACGCCAGCTGTGGTGAGAGACAGGGCATACCAGGAGCTTGGTCCCAGCTCCTTCCTTAGTGACAGAGGGGGCGGAAGGCAGGCCTTGCTGGGGCCTGGTGACCCTGCCTGTGATCTCTAGTGTCCCAGGAGTTTGGTCCTGCTTTGAGTCCAGGGGGATTGGAGCTGACCCCCTGAAGAGTCCTTCCGCTCCTAGGCGTAATTCTAGGCTGATTCCTACCGAGAGGGGCTTCTGGCTACCATTGTTGTAGCAGATGCTGGGATCTGACATCTGCTTAATGACGCGGTCCCCTGGTTGCAAACAGTGACACCAAGCAGAGAGAATCTCATCCAGTGACTCCCCGCTGGCCTGCGCCTCTGGTAGCAGTGCCAAGGCTCCTGTACCCACTAGCACTAGATCTGCCCCTCTTGGGTACCCGATGACTTTGGCCCAGGCCAGAGGGCAGGGGAATGACAGCCCATACTACAGCCCCCACCGATCCCCTGCACGAGAAAGCCCCTAGGGTTTTCCATGGTGGGACATACTTTGGTCTTACACCCTCGTCTGAGCCCCCCCCCTGTTTTCCCCACAGACAATACAGGTTTTTAGTAGCCATATGCTTGGGAAACTGTGGTCACACCCCGTCTGAAGCATTAAACCCTGCTCCCCACAGATTCGTGCAGAGTTGTACTAGAGCTAGTTGAGTAATCTGGAACACTGTAATCACAATCAGTAATTGCAGCCCATACACTGTCCTCGCAACAGAGTGCCCCCTAGTACCTTGACAAAAGGTCATTTGAGTCAACCGTCTAGCAGAACCAAATACTGCTTTCCCCACAGCAAGATCCCTAAAGCCGTTCCTCCAAGACAACTGAACTCACAACCTTAGGTCTTAGCAGGCCAATGCTCCAAACCAGCAGAGTGCCCCCTAAATGTCTCACCTCGCTGGAAGGGACCTTCGGTCACTAGTCTGAGCCACACTTTGCACTCAAGGCAGGACTAAGTACCATGCTAGGTAGACTGTAGTCAACCCCCTCTGAGCCCCTGTGACGATGCGGTTCTGGCGGAACCCAACTGAGAGTGCCAATTCAGGACAAACTACAGTTACAGCCCCAGTCTGGGGTTTTCCACCTCTAAGGCAAATCAAACCAGCCAGACAAAAATGACTTCGTTTCACCCACTGGCTAACCACAAGTCACACAAGCAATTTTCCTTAGACACTCAGTCTCCCAGGATCACCACCAGTGCCACTGTCCTGGGGATGAATGGTTATGAAAACCAACACCCCAGTAAATGAAAACAGTTCTTTCGATCCAAAGAATCAAACCCAGACCCAGGTCAATATACACATTCAGATCTTACCCCACAAATCACGCTGTTGCCAATCCTTTAGAATCTAAAATCCAAAGGTTTATTCATAAAAGGGAAAAGTAGAGATGAGAGCTAGAACTGGTTAAATGGAATCAATTACATCCAGTAATGGCAAAGTTCTTGGTTCAGGCTTGTAGCAGTGATGGAATGAAAACTGCAGGTTCAAATCAAGTCTCTGGAACATCCCCGCTGGGATGGGTCATCAGTCCTTTTGTTCAGAGCTTCAGTTGTAGCAAAGTCCCTCCAGAGGTAAGAAGCAGGATTGAAGACAAGATGGAGATGAGGCTGTGACGGTGCTGCCCATGGGAGCCAGCTGTGGTCACTCAATCAGGGGTGAACTGCAAACAAAACGCAGGCAAACCCCAGAAGCTGGTGGTTATTACCAGTACTTAGATTCACCAACCAGCACATAACAACTTCTCTAGCACCTCATTAGTTACTTAGAAGTCCAAAAACCGACACAGTTCCCTTAAAAGTGCCCAGCCTCAGGCCTCCGTCCAGACACACCTGTCAGATATGATGATGATTCCTGAAAATCTTATCTCATCATATAAAAGAAAAGGTTCTTCCAACCCCAAAGGATCAGCCACATACCCAGGTCCAATTATAACTTAGATCTTACCCAAAATACACGCTTAGAGCCAATTCTTATTAACTAAGCTAAAAATTCATTAAAAAAGAAAAGAGAGAGAGTGTTGGTTAAAAGATCAATATACAGACAGACTTGAATTCAATTCCTGAGGTTCAGATACATAGTAGAAGTGAGCTTGTAGTTGCCAAAAGTCCTTTCAGAAATAGTCCATAGGTTATAGTCCAATGTCCATATTCAGGGTGGCTCCAGTCAGTGACTGGGATCTCAATCCTTGTGGCTTAAGGTTTCCCCCTCTTGAAACCCAAAGCAGATCTGAGATGAAGTAGGATCAATGTCCCAGGCTTTTTATACATTTCCAGCAGCCTTTTGGCCTGAGAAAACAATAGGCTTAACTCCTCCCAAACATCCTGGCAATTAGCACAGGATAATTTATCCATTAAACAGTTCAGATACAGGTTACCACAACCTTCAAAGAGACACAGAGACAATAATACTATTTCACTCAAGTATTATCATTTAAATGTTAATATTCCTTTTTTGATCTTTGAATTAAAGCTATAGCAATAGACAAGACTTGTTTGCTGGCATCCCAAGACCTGAGCAAACGTCTCCCCTTCTAGATCTCTAACAATGCAGACTTGCATTTCAAAGCTCTGTTCATTGACATATCTTGCCTAACCAGTCCTTAAGGTTCACCCTGGGTCAGGTCAGTCTGTGAGTGATTAACTCTTTCTGGCCCTGTCACCTTTCAATGAAATATTTTATTATACTTCATAACGTCACAGAGGCATCAGCCTTTATATGTCTTTTCCAGGTGTAAGAACCTCTTTGTTCTTACTGTGGAAAATTACAGCAAAATGGAGTCTGGAGTCACATGTAAGCAAGTCCCTGCCTAACTTGCTGAGTTTACAAGGCGAATCCGACCTTCTCTCAATGGGTCAATTGTGCAGAGCTGAATAGGTACCCTTAATGGGCCATCGAGCAGGCTAAGCAGAGCTAACATGGTTTGGAATAAACTTGTCTGGGAGGTTTCCCAGTAGAAGCACAGCATAAGTTTGATAATAAGACAGGATAGAGCCAATATTCATAACTTCAACTATAAAATGATACAGACAAACAGACAGCATAATCATAACCAGCAACGCCATAAACCTGGTCTTAGACACCGTATATGACCCCCTTTACAACAAGACGGTGCGCTACTGAACGTTGGTTGCAAACCATGCTTCTATATGGTCCCAGATATATCAATACGTCACAGGCACACATAACCGAAGGCGGCACACAGATGCTGATTTTCAAGTAACAATGCCCCAGTAAACTGGCCACTGGTAATGGCCGGTGCTCTGAATCATTTTTAATTTTAACTTTTAAATGAAGCTTCTATTTGGTTTTGGTGAGTAGTGAGGACCTCATAGAAGAAATGGTTGTAGGGGACAACCTTGGTTCGAGTGATCATGAGCTAATTCAGTTCAAACTAGATGGAAGGATAAACAAAAATAGATCTGGGACTAGGGTTTTTGACTTTTCAAAGGGCTAACTTTAAAGAGATTAAGGAAATTAGTTAGGGAAGTGGATTGGACTGAAGAACTTGTGGATCTAAATGCGGAGGAGGCCTGGAATTACTTTAAGTCAAAGCTGCAGAAACTATCAGAAGCCTGCATCCCAAGAAAGGGGGAAAAAACCATAGGCAGGAGTTGTAGACCAAGCTGGATGAGCAAGCATCTCAGAGAGGTGATTAAGAAAAAGCAGAAAGCCTACAAGGAGTGGAAGATTAGCAAGGAAAGCTACCTTAGTGAGGTCAGAACATGTAGGGATAAAGTGAGAAAGGCTAAAAGCCATGTAGAGTTGGACCTTGCAAAGGGAATTAAAACCAATAGTAAAAGGTTCTATAGCCATATAAATAAGAAGAAAACAAAGAAAGAAGAAGTGGGACCGCTAAACACTGAGGATGGAATGGAGGTTAAGGATAATCTAGGCATGGCCCAATATCTAAATAAATACTTTGCCTCAGTCTTTAATAAGGCTAATGAGGAGCTTAGGGATAATGGTAGGATGACAAATGGAATGAGGATATGGAGGTAGATATTACCACATCTGAGGTAGAAGCCAAACTTGAACAGCTTAATGGGACAAAATCGGAGGGCCCAGATAATCTTCATCCAAGAATATTAAAGGAACTGGCACATGAAATTGCAGCCCATTAGCAAGAATTTTTAATGAATCAGTAAACTCAGGGGTTGTACCGTACGACTGGAGAATTGCTAACATAGTTCCTATTTTTAAGAAAGGGAAAAAAAGTGATCCGAGAGTAACTATAGGCCTGTTAGTTTGACATCTGTAGTATGTAAGGTCTTGGAAAAAATTTTGAAGGAGAAAGTAGTTAAGGACATTGAGGTCAATGGTAATTGGGACAAATTACAACATGGTTTTACAAAAGGTAGATCGTGCCAAACCAACCTGATCTCCTTCTTTGAGAAGGTAACAGATTTTTTTAGACAAAGGAAATGCAGTAGATCTAATTTACCTCGATTTCAGTAAGGCATTTGACACGGTTCCACATGGGGAATTATTAGTTAAATTGGAAAAGATGGGGATCAATATGAAAATTGAAAGGTGGATAAGGAACTGGTTAAAGGGGAGACTACAACGGGTCGTACTGAAGGGTGAACTGTCAGGCTGGAAGGAGGTTACTAGTGGAGTTCCTCAGGGATCAGTTTTGGGACCAATCTTATTTAACCTTTTTATTACTGACCTTGGCACAAATGGGAATGTGCTAATAAAGTTTGCGGATGACACAAAGCTGGGGAGGTATTGCTAACACAGAGAAGGACCGGATATCATCATACAGGAAGATCTGGATGACCTTGTAAACTGGAGTAATAGTAATAGGATGAAATTTAATAGTGAAAAGTGCAAGGTCATGCATTTAGGGATTAATAACAAGAATTTTTAGTTATAAATTGGGGGACACATCAGTTGGAAGTAACAGAGGAGGAGAAGGACCTTGGAGTATTGGTTGATCACAGGATGACTATGAGCCGCCAATGTGATATGGCCGTTAAAAAAGCTAATGCAGTTTTAGGATGCATCAGGCGAGGTATTTCCAGCAAAGATAAGGAGGTGTTAGTACCGTTATATAAGGCACTGGTGAGACCTCATCTGGAATACTGTGTGCAGTTCTGGTCTGGTCTCCCATGTTTAAGAAGGATGAATTCAAACTGGAACAGGTTCAGAGACGGGCTAAGGATGATCCGAGGAATGGAAAACCTGTCTTATGAAAGGAGACTCAAAGAGCTTGGCTTGTTTAGCCTAACCAAAAGAAGGTTGAGGGGGGATATGCTTGCTCTTTATAAATATATCAGAGGGATTAATATTAGGGAGGGAGAGGAATTATTTAAGCTTAGTACCAATGTGGACACAAGAACAAATGGGATATAAACTGGACACTAGGAAGTTTAGACTTGAAATTAGACGAAGGTTTCTAACCATTAGAGGAGTGAAGTTCTGGAACAGCCTTCCAAGGGGAGTAGTGGGGGCAAAAGACATATCTGGCTTTAAGACTAAGCTTGATAAGTTTATGGAGGGATGGTATGATGGGATAGCTAATTTTGGCAATTTTTGGCAATTGATCTTTGATTATCAGCAGGTAAGTATGCCCAGTGGTCTGTGATGGGATGTTAGATGGGATGGGATCTGAGTTACTGCAGAGAATTCTTTCCTGGTGCTGGCTGGTGAGTCTTGCCCACATGCTCAGGGTTTAGCTGATCGCCATATTTGGGGTCGGGAAGGAATTTTCCTCCGGGGCAGATTGGCAGAGGCCCTGGAGGTTTTTCGCCTTCCTCTGCAGCGTGGGGCATGGGTCACTTGCTGGTGGATTCTCTGCAGCTTGAGGTCTTCAAACCACAATTTGAAGACTTCAATAACTCAGACATAGGTTAGGGGTTTGTTATAGAAGTGGATGGGTAGGATTCTGTGGTGCTCTTAAAAATCTCCAAGTGACAGGGATGTCCACGCAAACCTCCCTAGGCAATTTATTCCATGTTTAACCACCCTGACAGTGACACCTCGTGTAACAAAAGCGAAGTTTTTCCTAATGTCCAACCTAAACCTTCCCTTACTGCAATATTTAAGTTCATTGCTTCCTGTCCTGTCCTCAGAGGTTAAAGAGAACAATTTTTCTTCCTCCTTCTTGTAACAGCCTTTTATATGCTTTGAAAGACTGTTGTGTCCCGTCTGAGTTTTCTCTTCTCCAGACTTAACAAACCCTTTCCCCTAGCTCATGTTTTCTAGGCCATTAATCATTTTTGTTGCTTTTTCTCTGGACTCTCTCCAATTTGTCCACATCCTTCCTGAAATGTGGTGCCCAGAACTGGACACAAACTCCAGCTGAGGCCTATTCCGCGCACAGGAGTAGAGCTGAAGAATGACTTCTCGTGTCTTGCTTACAACACTCCGCGAATACATCATCAGAATTATATTTTCTTTTTTGTAACAGTGTTTTACATACACTGTTGACTCATATTTCATTTGTGATCCACTATGACCCCCCAGATCCCTTTCCACAGTGCTCCTACCTAAGCAGTCATTTCCTGGTTTGTATGTGTGCAACTGATTGTTCCTTCCTAAGTGGAGTCCTTTGCATTTGCCCTTATTGAATTTCATCCTATCTACTTCAGACCATTTCTCCAGTTTGCCCAGATCATTTTTAATTTTAATTCTATCCTCCAAAGCAGCTGCAACCCCTCCCAGCTTGGTGTTGTCTGTACTCTCAATGCCATTATCTAAATCATTGATGAAGATATTGAACAGAACTGGACCCAGTACAGATCCCTGCAGGACCCCACTTGATATGTCCTTCCAGGTTCACTATGAACCACTGATAACTACTCTCTGGGAACAGTTTTCCAACAAGTTCTGCACCCACCTTATAGGAGCTCCATATAGGTTGTATTTCCCTAGTTTATTCATGAGAAGGTCATGCAAGCGAGTATCAAAAGCCTTTCTAAAGTCAAGATATCTACCACTTCCCCCCCATCTACAATGCTTGTTACCCTGTCAAAGAAAGTTATCAGGTTCATTTGACACAATTTTTTCCTGGCAATACCATGTTGTTACTTATCACCTTATTATCTTCTAGGTGTTTGTAAATTCATTGCTTAATTCTTTGCTCCATTATCTTTCTGGGTACTGATGTTAAGATGGCCTCTGCGGTGTGTACAGGAGTGATTACGGTTACACTTTTCTCTGAGCAAAGCTTGTATTCCACCAGGTCTTCCAGAGAAGTTTGCAGCTTCATCAGATGCACAAGCAGCCAGCTGTTTGGGATCCAATTGACAAGCATTTAACTCTTCTAAGATGTGGGTTGTCACACATGCAGCTGATGTGTCTTCTATAAGAAATGCATCTACTGGTCTATCACTGACATCAAGATAATGTATGCAATGACTTAATACTTGACGCCCATTTGCACGGGTGCATTCATCAGCCATGTATGCAAATTTTTTTGAATGTGGTGAGAGAGTTCTTCACTTTTTCAACTGCTGAGTTGTTTGCTGTTTTTCTAACCAGTCAGTTGGGTTACCTGCAGAAAGACAGTGAGGATTTGTTGGTCTTGTTCAGAACTAGTGCCAACTTCAGGGTTAACAAGTGACAATGCACTTAACGTTGGCCTCCAGCTTGTAGTATGCGGTATCTCTTGCTTAAATAGAAAGTCTGACGTGACAGCCATGTTTGTGCACATAAACTGTGTTGTGTCTCCAGCATTCTTAACAGTCTCATTAAGTACTTCTAAAATGGGCCTTGACAGTGACTGGCTTATAGGGCATTCTGCATGTCGATGCTGTCCAGAGGCCTGGTGTTCTGCAGCCTTTTCATATAGTTTGCCCCCATTGGCTTTGCTGACTGGTCTGGCAAACCAGGCTTCTCCACTTTTACCAGCGCTAAGCTTTCCTTCTTCCTAAGCCTTTTGGCCAGAGGTGCACCAGTAGCCACCTTTTGTAATGTCCAAAAATGGGAAAAGTTTGACCGACAAACACTGGGAACTGCCTTTAGGTTGCGGGGGCCCTGTTTCGTCAGTGGGTAGCTGTATTTGTGCTTTGGGCAGTTTGGGTGTAAATACACCACTTGAACCTTGAGATGACAGGTTGGTATATTCTTGGTTCTTGGTATGTTCTTCACCTTGGTTAGAGGGGTGAGGGTGGAGTTCAAGGGGAGTGTAGGGTGTTATCCTAGTGAACCAATTAACCAACAGGGTGAGGCTGCTTGCTCACCGATGCTTACACGATCCCCAGCGCAGGAGCTGAGCCAGGCTGGGAAGAGGCATCGGGATGGGTGTCTCCTGTGGCACAGGGCAGGGGTCACAGGCTGGTCAGGCCTAGGGGAGCAAAGAGACTGCTGGTCTGAACACAAGGAACAGCGTGTCCGAGCCAGCTTCTGGGGGACCGGGGCTGGGACTGAGGAGCCTCTCTCCTTCCCCTCACGACACCGCCCTGGCCCGGTCCACCCAGCCTCCTCCTGCTGAGGCTGTGTGTGATAACCCTCCTCAGGGCTTGACTGGGACACCATCAGCACCCCAGCCTGACTGAGCTGAGGGTGGAACTCCATTAGCTGGCAGCAGTATGAGCTCTTATCCTCCCGTGGCCTGGCTGCTAGGGAGGGTGCGTGCACCACTGCGGAGGGTCCACTGGTCCCATGGCTTCGGTGGACCTGCCGCAGGCACGCCTGCGGGAGGTCCACCGAAGCTGCAGGACCAGCGGACCCTCCGCAGGCAAACCGCCAGAGGCAGCCTGCCTGCCACCCTCGTGGCACCAGCAGAACACACCCCGCGGCTTGCCGCCCCAAGCACGCGCTTGGCATGCTGGGGCCTGGAGCTGCCCCTGGGAGCAGCAGGAGGTGCTGGAGCTAGCAGCATGAGCCTGAGCAGCTCCTGCCCCTGTGCCCCTTCTCCCACGTCCTGCAGGGAGTGTCCTGCCTTGAGGGGTGAATGCCACTGCCTGGTGGCGGCGCCCCCCACAGCATGGCAGTGAGGTCCTAGGGCAGGGTATGGCGGGGAGCAGATTCCTGGGCTGCTGGGGACCCAGCAGGCCTGGCCAAGCAGCTGGCAGGGACGTGCAGTGTGTCAGCAGCAGCCAGGCTGGGGGCCACAGGCCTGCCCTCCCCCTCCGCCCCCGCACATGGCTTGCTAATCACAGCTCCGCTCAGCCAGCACCTCGGCTTCAGCCACCTCGCAAAGCACAGGATGATCCTAATTAGAAAGCGCCCAGGGAGCGGGGCCAATTGGATCATTCAATTGGCTGAATGGTCTCACGCCTCGATTTACAGTGGAGAGACGTTGTCTGGTGGGCACGGGAAGGATCCTGCAGCTGCTTCCAGGAGGGCAGGATCCTGTGGGGGCAAGTTCCCATTGACAGGCTCGTGGGGGACACGTTCCCACAGGCTGTTCCAGGGGGTAGGTTCTGGGGGCGGAGAAGGTTCCCATGGGCAGGTTCTGGGGGTAGTTTCCCATGGGTGTTTCCAGGGGGCAGGTTCCCATGGGCGTTTCTAGGGGGGCAGGTTCCCAGGGGGGCAGTTCCCATAGGCGTTCCATTGCCTCTGCTCTGGCAGGGGAGGGAAGGATTGTTCCTTTGTTCTCTGCAGAGCAGGCACAGTGACGGAAGCTGCGACACCCACTTGTGACGGGGAGGGGGGGGGGAAGGTGACCTGCATGCTAGCTGGTCTAATCCCAGTGCATTATGGGATGAATAAATTATGGACACAGCTGACAGCACAACCACACCTGCATTGTGCATTGTCTGCCACGGCCAGCCCTGCCCTCCGTGCTGAGCTGCCCCAGCGCACCCCAGTGCCAGACACGATGCAGTGGCTGTTGAAGCTGGAGAGCCCATGGCTAGGAGAGACCCGTGCCAGTGCCTGAAGCGCCCACCTGGGAGGCAGGGAATTGGCTGCATTCATACAAACATAAGAATGACCAGACTGGGTCAGACCAAAGGTCCATCTAGCCCAGTATCCTGTCCTGCCCTCTGACAGTGGCTAATGCCAGGTGCCCCAGAGGGAATGAACAGAACAGGAATCATCAATATCCATCCCCGTTGCTCGTTCCCAGTTATGCAACCTGGACACCATCCTTCCATCCTGGCTAATAGCCTATGATGACCTGTCCTCCAGAATTATCTAGTTCCTTTTTGAACCCTGTTATAGTCTTGGCCTCTCACACCATCCATCCGGCAAAGAGTCCACAGGTTACCTAGTGTGAAAAAATACTTCCTTTGTTGTTTTAAACCTCTGCGCTGTATTTCAATGGTGGCTCCTGGCTCTTGGTATATGAAAGGAGTATTAATATAACTTCCTTTACACTTTCTCCACACCAGTCATCTTTATTTAGACCTCAATCATATCATCCTGCCAAGCTGAAAGTCCCAGTCTTATTAATCTCTCCTCATACGAAAGCCGTTCCAGACCCCTAATCATTTTTGTGCCTTTTCTGAACCTTCCAATTCCAATACATCTTTCTGGATGAGCATGGGGCGACCACATCTGCGGGCGCAGTATTCAAGGTGTGGGCCACACCACGGAATTATATATAGCAGCAATGTGTATTCTGTCTTATTTCTATCCCTTTCTTAATTGATTCCCAACATTCTGTTCGCTGTTCTGGCTGCCGCTGCACATTGAGTGTGTGATGATTACGAGAACTCTCCAACAATGCATACCTAGATACTTCCATTGTAGTCCGGACATAACACATAGCCACTGAATTAGGACCCTATTTGGTATATGCATAGTTGGGATTATGTGTTT
>NC_133769.1:612878-631058 GCF_003597395.2 Chelonoidis abingdonii
CACTCCCCTCAGGGTCATGTAGGCATCGGGCACTAGCTGGTCTGGGTCCACCACCTCGGACCGCACCAGTGTCACCTCAGTGCCCGTGTCCCAGAAAACCCCAAGAAAACCCCCACTTCGTCTCATCCATATATATACCTGCCTCTGGAAATTTCCACTACATGCATCCAACGAAGTGAGTATTCACCCACGGAAGCTCATGCTCCAAAACGTCTGTTAGTCTATAAGGTGCCACAGGACTCTTTGCTGCTTTTACAGGGGAACATAGTGGGTCACGTTTAGCCGGGGGTAAGCGGGTGCAGATCTCCTCCTCCCCCGGCTCTGCATGGGGCCTTGTGTGTTCAAACAGATCCCCTGAAGGGGTGTGTGGCAGGTAGTGGGTGCAGGGAGGGGCTGGTGTGGGCAGGGTGGGGCGGGTGATCAGGGGCGAAGGGATGGGCATTCCCCAGATAGAGCGGGGGCTAAGAGCTACCAGGGCTCTGGGGTGGGGGGGAGAGGGCTGCTGAGTGTGTGGCCAGTGCCATTGCTCTGACACACGTGTGTGTAGCTGGCAGGGGCACAAGCCGCATGCATAAGAGACAGGTGGTGGGCCAGGTACTTGGAGGGGTGACCCGGCTTTCCTGGCACGTAGCCCTGTCTGAGACGGTGACAGGAAAATGCTGAAAGAAGAGAATAAATCCACCCACTCCAGCCTAGCACACGAAAGGCCTTTGGGTCCAGCAGGGCCCGCAGAGGCTGCTGTGGGTGCCAGGGGCTGGCAGAACGAGTATGACTCTCCCTGCTCCTGGAAGACCACCAGGGCCAGCCCGCCAGGCCACTCAGCTGCCTGAGAACAGCACCGCAGGGGGGATTAAGGGAGGGGAGCCCTTTGATCCACATCAGTCTGCAGGAGCCAGGAGCAGGTGGGGCTGGTTCTGGCAGTGGGGGTCCGTGAGCCCCAGTCATTGTCTGGTAGCGAGCAGAGATGTGGGCTGTGCAGGTGGGACATCATGGGGCTTCCAGACCATGCTAGGCTGGGTTCATGTCAGTTCTCCAGAGCACTGCAGGCTCGGGTGTGATCGGTCCTTCTCTGGATGGCCACTAAGTGAAACAAGCCCCATGTTGGGTGACTCACTAGGGGTTATGCCACTCCCGAGTCAGCAGGGGGAGCTCTGCTGCAGGGAGGTGCTCTCTTTCCACTGCACCGTACCCCAGGTCCCGGGCACCCCTGGGTATAAAGATCTGGGGCATTTTGGGGGCAAGAGTTGGGAGGAAGCTGCAGCATCCTGGCCAGATGCCAACCTGGCTAATTAAATTCCACCTAAATAAAATTCTGCTGGTTTAAACTGGGGCTGGTCCCTGGGAGAAAGAGATTGAAGTGGTGCTGTCCACTGCCAGGCAGCTGCCTCTCCCTCTCCAGAGGTGGCTGCATGGCTGTGGTGGGGGAACTGACTTTATCCTAATGGGACAATGAACATGTCTCTGCATTTCTCTAGCCCCGAAGGATCCCAAAACGTGTCACAAACACCGAGACATAAGACTCGCAGAGCTCCTGACAGGTGGGTCAGTAGCGCTATCCCCGTGTATACAGGTGGGGAAACTGAGGCACAGTGAGGGGGAAGGGGCTTGCTCAAGTGAGTCAGCGGCAGAGACAGGAAGAGAGCCTGGGGCCCGGACTCCCCATCCTGCACGGAGCTAGATGTATGATGGGCTTGTGCAGACGTGTTCACCCTGTGACCCAGTTGCAGGACCCGCAGAGTCTGTCCGTGTCCAGCAGCCTCAGTGCAGAATCTCTCGGTGGTGGCATCCCAGCCCTCCTGTGCCGTGCTGGTGCCCCTGGCTAACGGTCCAGGGGATGAGCCGGGTGCTGGAGCCGGGAGTTTCAATCTGCCTGGACACCAGTTAGCCGGCATGGGGTACAGCAGAGCACATGGTGTGGACTAGCTGGTTCCTGACCAGGGTTTGAGGTACGTTAGTTGGTGCCCAGTTGCTGCGGGGGCAGCTTGGGTCGTTGGGATCACTGGAGCATCAGCCAGGCCTGGGCCTGTGGGGCTGGGGATGTTCACATACTGACGGGGTCTCTTCTCTTTTACCCCTCCAGGGGCCTGGCCCGCAGCCGCTTCCCTGCCCCAGCTCCGTGCATCAGGACAGAGCTCCTGGGCACTGGGGCAGTGAGCTATGCCTATGCCCACCTGTGGCGCTCTCCTCCTGGCCATCAGCATGTCCTTCCACCTCACCACAGGTAGGCTGGGCTTCGGAGCAGGGCTGAGATGCCAGGAGAGGGGCCCCCCTGCCACCCACCCTGTCCATGATAAGCCACGCTGTAGTGCCAATCTGCTGCCAAGGAATCCACAGCTTTCTACAATGCCCTCCTCCTTGCTTGCCTGCATGCGGGCAGCTTGCTCGTACCCGGAACATGCCACCCCCTCGTCACCCCTCGTCTCCTCTCGGGTGCCTGCCAGCTACCGGGTGTTCATGGAGAGAAGTCCTTGTCCCCTAGGGAGGGAGGGGCACTGGCCCCCGGAAAGGAGACTCAGGCAGAGGGTGGTACCATTTAGCCAGATGGCTAGCACACCACCATGGGGCCAGGTCCTTGCCAGAGAAGGCGATGAACTTCCTGCTGCCTTCCAGTGAATCTGGCCCACGCCAGCTTCTGTCGGCCAAGCCGGGCTGCTGGCTGCTGGCTGGTGTGACGTGGATTGGCACCATATCGACGTCCTGGGGGCTCGGGGATGGGCTGAGGGCCGATTGCACTTTGCTGGGGACGCTGGCAGCGCCACACCACAGATATCAGGTGGGTGGCAGACCCTTCCCTGGGGCCTGACCCGTCTGCCCTCGCCCAGGCCCTGCATGGCTGGAATTTGCCATCAGAACCAGCCAGTCCCTGCAGAGGGCAATTTGGGCCAGCCAGGCCTGTGGCACCAGGAGTCCGAGCCACTTCCCCTGCAGGCTGCCCCTTCCTCCGTGGACTCCCACGCCCTTCCCTGCATTAAAGCCTGCCTCACCGCCAGGCAGGGAGCTGCGGCCCTTTCCCCATAGCCAGGAGCTGGACCAGGATCCCCCTCCTGCCCCTCTGCCCGGCTGGGCCGGGTGCCCCAGGCTCTGACCCGCTCTCCTGCACACCCAGCTGTGGCCGACCAGTGCAGCGGAGGCAGCAACATCTTCACAGAGCTGCAGGAGAACAGCCCCCACGGCACCTTTGTGGCCAACCTGACGGTCTTTGGGGAGCCTGAGAGCAGCAGCCTCCAGCTGGGACTAACTGGCGCCGACGCTGGGTGGTTCTACCTGGAGGGGAAAACCGTGCGGCTGAGCGTCTCGCCAGGGGCGTCGCTGGACAGAGAGGTAGGGACTGCTGCTGCTGCTGCTGCTTCTTCCATAGCTGCCCCCTCCAGGAGAGACCCTCAAACCGCTGCAGGAGCCTCCCATGGCATCTGCCCCTCCTGGGAAGGCTATCCCGGGGGAGGGCACTGCCAGTCCTGCTGGGCTCAGTATGGCCACATGCCCTTTCGGCTTCCCTGGTGGAGCTGCTGGTACCTCCAGCCCATGGGGGTGCCAGTCCCAAGAGGGGCACCATGTTGGGCTGCGAGCTGTTGAACCCCAGTGACTGCCCGAGCCCGGGTGCCACATGGCCCCTTGCCCTGGCTCAGGATGGCTCTCCACCAGCGCTCCCCCTCCTGGTGTGATGGTGCAACCGCCCCCAGGCTGCCTTGTGGGGTGACGGGAGCTGGGCTGAGCTGGCACGTGCCAGGACCAATCCTCTCCCAACACCAAAGTGGTCACCCCTCCTGGCTGGGGGAGCCCCAGCCCCAGTGCTCCTGCCACCATGGCCCTGGCGAGATGCCCTCAGGCTGATCCTCCCCCGAGGCAGGTGTCACGGAGTCCCCGGGTGATGCTCTGGAACTGCTCCCCACAAAGCCAGGCAGGATTTTGGGGAGCCTCCTCTCCCTTGGAGCAGACTGTTTTCAGGGCAAGAAGCCCACACGGCTTCACCTCCTGGGTCTCTCCTTGGAGTATTCAGCATCCTCTGCCCTCCATGCGCTTCCCCCAGCGAGTCCACCCCAGCGGGGTCCTGGGGCAGCCAGAGGGTCCTGCACCCCCACTTCACAGTCAGACGTGATTCTCAGCCAGCCAGTAACACAGAGGTTTATTCGATGGCAGGAACACAGGGTAAAACAGAGCTTGTAGGTACAGAGAATGGGACCCCTCAGCTGGGTCCATTCTGGGGCCCAGCGAGCCAGACCACCCTGTCTGCCCTCACTTCCTGTCCCCTGCCAGATCCCAGCTGAAACCCCCTCCAGCCCCTCCGCTTTGGCCTTTGTCTCTCCTGGGCCAGGAAGTCACCTGACCTCTTTGTTCACCTTTAGCCATCCCCTTGCAAGGGGAAGGGCCCCGGCCATTTGTTGCCAGGAGACAGAGTGTCGGCAGTTTATGCAAATTGGAGACTTAAGAAAGGCATAGGGGAAACTGAGGCACCCACACAGTATTCAGAGGAAACATTGAGAACAGTCCCACTATGTCACAGCAGGTTCCTGTTTGGCCTGGGCCTGCCAAGCAGGTGGCTGCCCGGGCAGTGCCCAGGAGGTCAGAAGCTTTTCCCAAAGGGCTCCTGGGGGGCACAGAGACATCTAACTGCTGGGCGAGCCCCCTAAGCACCGGCCTCACCATGGGGACTCCAGGTTCATGCCCCAGCTTAGCAACATACTGGGGAGGGTGTTCCTGCAGCTCGCCCGGGAATGGGAACGTAACCTCTCAGCCTCAGGAATGGGGCAGGGCTGGGGTGGCACCATCCCCACCAGGGTGTCCCGCCGCCTGTGTCCAGGATGTCCCGCTGCTGTGTCCAGGGTGTCCTGCCGCCTGTGTCCGGGGTGTCCCACCACCTGTGCCCGGGTTGTCCTGCTGCCTGTGCCTGGGTGTCCCACTGCCTGTGCCCAGGGTGTCAAGCCACCTGTGCCCAGGGTGTCCCGCTGCCTGTGCCCAGGGTGGTGATGCCCCTACCAGATTGTCCCTCTGCCGATGCCTAGAGCAGCTGCAGTTCTGAGGGGCTGGGCCCGAGCTGCCCCGCTCCATCCCTGCACCCCTGCGGGCAGGCGGCTGGCTAGTGCTCTCTGGGCCTGTGCAGAGCTGTGGCTGATGCCAGGGCCTTGTGGGTGCCCCCGGCTCAGCAGGGTGGGGAGCAGCCTCCGACCGTGGGGTGGCCAGGGGCAGCTGGTGCATTGTTTCTAAGGACTCTGCACCTCCTGTGTCTTGCAGGCGCTGGAATCCCCCGTCCTGATGGTGGCGCTCACCTGTTCAGAGGACGGTATCTCTCCAGTACGGACTCTCCGCGGCTGGGGCGGGGGGCAGCACAGGGGACACTCAGCCTGTCTGTGCCTCAGTTCCCATCTGCCCTGCCTGCCAGGGGCGTGTGAGGCTCACGGGTTATGGGAACAGGGTCAGATCAACAGGCCAGCGGTGCTGCCAGTGGGCTCCTCCAGCCCAACCTCTCCCAGGAGGGGGCGCTGTGGGGAGGTGGAGGGGCACTGGCTGTGGGGGGAGATCCCAGCTCCTCCAGTCCCAGCCTCTCCCAGCAGGGGGCGCTGTGGGGAGGTGCAGGGGCACTGCCTGTGGGGGGAGATCCCACTCCTCCAGTCCCCAGCCTCTCCCGCAGGGGGCCGCTGGAGTGAAGGGGCACTGGCTGTGGCAGGGAGATCCCCCTCCAGCCCAGCTTCCCAGCCAGGGGGCGATGTGGGAAGCGGGGCAAGAGCACAGGCTGTGGGGGAGATCCTGGCTACCCCAGTTCCAGCCTCTCCCAGCAGGGGGTTGCAGTGGGGAGGAGAGGGGCGCTGGCTGTGGGGGGAGATCCCAGCTACTCCAGTTCCACCTTCCCAGCAGGGGCGCTGGTGTGGTGGAGGGGGAGGAGCCCTGGCTTGGGGGATCCAGCTTACTCCAGTCCCCAGCCCGTCCCAGCAGGGGGTGCATGTGGGAGAGGAGGGGCCTGGTGTGGGGGGAGATACTGGCTACGCCAGTTCCAGCGCTCCCCAGCAGGGGGTGCAGTGGGGAGGTGGAGGGGCACTGGCTGTGGGGGGAGAGTCCGAGCTACTCCAGTTCCCAGCCTCTCCAGCAGGTGGGCCGGCTGGTGGGAAGCGAGGCAGGAAGCGCAGCATGTTGGGGAGAGCCCGGTACCCAGTTCCAGCTCTCCCAGCAGGGGGCGCTGTGGGGAGGGGGAGGGGCGCTGGCTGTGGGGGGAGATCCCAGCTCCTCCAGCCCAGCCTCTCCCAGCAGGGGGCGCTGTGGGGAGGTGGAGGGGCGCTGGCTGTGGGGGGAGATCCCAGCTCCTCCAGCCCAGCCTCTCCCAGCAGGGGGCGCTGTGGGGAGGGGGAGGGGCGCTGGCTGTGGGGGGAGATCCCAGCTACTCCAGTTCCAGCCTCTCCCAGCAGAGGGCGCTGTGGGGAGGTGGAGGGGCGCTGGCTGTGGGGGGAGATCCCAGCTCCTCCAGCCCAGCCTCTCCCAGCAGGGGGCGCTGTGGGAAGCGGGGCAGGAGAGCAGGCTGGGGTTACCCGATGGCACATACAAGGTTCTGGCTATGGGGCTTTACCCTCACCCGTGGGGGCCCCAGCACCCATCGCCCGGGCCCTGGGCCCTCTCCCCCCAGGTTGAGTACAGGATCATCGTCCAGGTGCTGAATGAGAACGACAACAAACCCCGGTTCCTGGAGGACTCCGTCCTGACCCAGAACATCAGTGAGGTGCGGGGTGGGGCGCCCGGGTGGGGCAGAGCCAGTCCCTGAGCACTGGGGCCAGGGCAGGGGCGTGGGGAGGGATGGAGCCGCTGAGGCTAGGGGCCCGGAGCCCAGGGGGATGGGCTGGTGCGGGGGGTGCTCACAATGGTGGTGACCGGGTGGCGTGAACTTGCCCGTGGGGGCATTGGGCAGGTGGGGGGTGCAGCCGGGAGAGCAGGCTGGCCAAGCCCGGCCCCTCCAGCATGGTGCCCCACTGATCTGGTGCTCTGGGGCCCCCGGCACAGGGGGCAGGCCCCTAACGCAGCACTGCCCCCTCTGCAGCTGGCGGCGGTGCACTCGGTGGTGTTCACCACCCGGGCGGAGGACAAGGACGGAGACACCCTCGTGTATGTGATTGACAGCACCTCGGTAAGTCCCACCCCCTGGCCCTGCACGGCACCTCCCGGCACGGGGAAGAGGGATGTCATGGCAGCCAAGCCGGCAATGAGCAGCGTGCACAGAGATGCAGTACCCATTGCTTGGCACTAGGGGGCGACAGGCATGGCAGTGGGGCAGCTCTGGGTTCGCCGGGGGCAGCAGGGGTCCCCTACAGAGCAATGGCACCTCTATGCACCAGGCAGCCCCTCTTGCCCCCCAAGGTGGGGCAGGCATCTGGCCCTCCTGCCGCGAGCCAAGCCAGCACCCCTCCCTGGCCAGCACTGGCCCCCTGGGGGGCTGCACTGGCCTTCCACGGCCCCTAGCCTCTGGGCTGAGCCGGCTCTGTGCACAGCAGGGACTGGCGCCGGGACGCTCCCTTCCTGAAGGTCACCCGGCGGCTCTGCCCTCACCCCATGGCCAGGCCAGGGGAGCTGGATTGAGCCAGCCTGAGCGGCCCCTGGAGTAGGCGTGGATTATCCAGCGGCTCGAGGACGCCAGGCTGAGGGCGTAGGCGGGCAGGGATCAGGGCTGCATGTGTCATGCGGGGGGAGGATGTGCAGGGCCGCGGTCAGGGGGAGGTTTGGGGTGGCCAGGGATCCCTGCAAGATCCTGTGTGGCTGTCTGACCTTGTCTGCTGGCCAAGAGGTGGGCAGCATGGTGCTAACCTGACTCAGGGGCTCCATTCCTCCGGCTGGACACTCAACATCACCCCTGCTTTGCCACCCAGGCCGATGGCAAATACTTCCGGATTGACCTGCCCAACAGAGGGAAGATCGTGCTGGCCAAAGCGCTGGATTTCGAGACCAAGCGCCACCTGGAGTTTGTGGTCCACGCCGTGGTAAGGGGGTGCTGTGGGGAAGGGTGGGCGGCTCTAGGTCCCTGAAGCTTCACTCTTGCCCATCCCCTTGGGCAGAGTCCCTGCTCCCTCTGCCCATGTGGGCTGGCATGGTATCTGGGGGCACCTTATGTGTTCTCCCCTCTCTCAGTTAAGAGCCAGAGGGGGCCAGCTTAGGGGGCAGCCTGCCAAGGGGCTATATCCAGGTGACCCTGGCCAAAGACAGGGGCTTGGCCTAGAGGTGCGAAGGCCCAGGCTCAACGCTGGCTTTTCCATAGTCAGTGCTGTGAGACGCACCTGTGGAACTCCCTGCTGCAGTGAATTGTTGGGTTTTACCGAGGGCTGGGTAAGCCCATGTCCGAAGCATTCTAGATATGCCTGTGAAACCAGGGCAATCAGCTAGTAAACGTGCCCCTTTCAGGGGGATTGCTCTTGTATTACCACGAGCGGATCAGTAGCAGCACCCCATCTCCCTGGTCTGCCCCATTCCTTGTGAGCCCCTCTGTCCCACCAAAGGTAACGGTGCCAGTGTCTTTATTTTCTCCTCCTACGACCCCTCCCGGTGCAGCTCCCCAAGGATGGGATCTCTGCAAATTGCTCTGGGGTGCCGGCCGGAGGGAGGACCGAGGGGGTGGAGAGCAAGGAGGCTGGGACGAAAGGAAGGAAAATGAAGGACGCGTCTCTGGAAATCTTGCTGCCACTGAGATCTCCTGGGCTGGGGCCGCGTGGCCACAAGCCGCCACACTTGGGACCTTTCCGAGGCAGGGACAAGCCCTGGGGAAACGGCTGTAGGGGATGCTTCTGCCTGGCCTGCTGGGCAGGGGACAGATAAGCCGGGGCTCTGCCATCGCACACGCCTTGAGCGGCCCCTGGCGGTGCCGTGAGCCAAGCAGTGAAAGAAGATGTAAAACCTGTTTGATTGGGGTGATGTGAGAGAGAGGGAGACTGGCCACCCCCAGGGTGTGTGTGAGAGAGAGACCAGGCCGGGGTGTGTGTGAGAGAGACACCTCCCAGGGTGTGTGTGTGTGAGAGAGAGACCAGGCTGGGGGTGTGTGTGAGAAAGAGACACCCCCCAGGGTGTGTGTGTGAGAGAGAGACTGGGCCGGGGGTGTGTGTGAGAGAGACATGCCCCAGGGTGTGTGTGTGAGAGAGAGAGAGAGTGGCCACCCCAGCATGTGTGTGAGAGAGCGAGACCGGGCCGGGGTGTGTGTGAGAGAGACACCTCCCAGGGTGTGTGTGTGTGAGAGAGAGACCGGGCTGCGGGTGTGTGTGATAGAGACACCTCCCAGGGTGTGTGTGTGTGTGAGAGAGAGACTGGGCACCCCCAGGATGTGTGTGTGAGAGAGAGAGACCGGGCCGGGGGTGTGTGTGAGAGAGACATGCCCCAGGGTGTGTGTGTGTGAGAGAGACACCCCCCATGGTGTGTGTGTGAGAGAGAGACCAGGCCGGGGGTGTGTGTGAGAGACACCCCCCAGGGGGTGTGTGTGAGAGAGAGAGAGACCGGCCACCCCCAGGGTGTGTGTGTGAGAGACAGAGACTGGGCCGGGGGTGTGTGTGTGAGAGACACCCCACCCAGGGTGTGTGTGAGAGAGAGTGAGACCAGCCACCCCCAGAGTGTGCATGAGAGAGAGAGACCGGGCCGGGGGTGTGTTTGAGAGAGACACCCCCAGAGTGTGTGTGAGAGAGAGAGACCAGGCCGGGGGTGTGTGTGAGAGAGACACCCCCCAGGGTGTGTGTGCGAGACAGAGAGACCGGGCCGGGTGTGTGTGTGAGAGAGAGAGACCCTCAGGGTGTGTGTGAGAGAGAGAGAGACCGGGCCGGGGGTGTGTGTGAGAGAGAGAGACCCTCAGGGTGTGTGTGAGAGAGAGAGACCGGGCCGGGGGTGTGTGTGTGAGAGACACCTCCCAGGGTGTGTGTGTGTGAGAGAGAGACCGGGCAGGGGGTGTGTGTGAGAAAGAGACACCCCCCAGGGTGTGTGTGTGAGAGAGAGACCGGCCACCCCAGGGTGTGTGTAAGAGAGTGAGACCGGGCCGGGGTGTGTGTGAGAGAGACACCTCCCAGGGTGTGTGTGTGTGAGAGAGACCGGGCTTGCGGGTGTATGTGAGAGAGAGACCCCCCCCAGGGTGTGTGTGAGAGAGAGAGACTGGGCAGGGTGTGTGTGTGTGAGAGAGAGACACCCCCAGGGTGTGTGTGAGAGAGAGAGAGACCAGGCTGGGGGTGTGTGAGAGAGAGACACCCCCCAGGATGTGTGTATGAGACAGAGAGACCAGGCTGGGGGTGTGTGTGAGAGAGAGAGAGAGACCCCCCCAGGGTGTGTCTGCACAGTGCTGTCCCGGGGCCCGCTCCCTCGCCCTGGATTTCACCACACCGGCACTCTTACTCCGGGTCTCTCTGGCCTACAACCCTTTTGCCTTCACTTTCGCCCGCTTTCTGTGTCCCGTAGGTTCTTCTGTCCTCATTTCCTTTCTCTCTACCTCGGGACTCTCCTCCGGGGCTTTGGGGTCTGCCCCATTTCTTCCTTCTCCAGTCCTTCACTCTCCAGCCATTTGGTTCCCCAGCGTTTCTCCCCTTCCTTTAAGGAAAAGGCGCCAAACTCTGGCAATTAACGCAGATCGGGGCAATGTTCTGGCCACTCCAACTCCTTCCACCCAAACGGGCCCCAAATTTCTAGAGGCACTTGAACCACTGGATGGATTTCCCCTTCTCCGGATATGGGTTAGCTTCACTTCCCCCTCTCCCCCCCGGCACCGTCCATCAGGGTTTCACCCAGTCTCTGCTAAGCGATGAGAGCCCTGCGGCAGGGGCCAGCAGTCTCCTTTGTCTCCACTCGGCTCTCATGGGGACCAGGGGCTTTTGTTTGAACTGTTTCCCAAAGGTTTCCCCCATGTGCTGAATTCGGCAAGAGTCCAGTCCATCCAGGGCAGTCTCCTCAGGTGACCTGCACCCCCACACTGATCGCAAACCATTCAATGGCCTGTGGGTGAGGTCTCCTTCCCCTCCTCTCTCTCCTGCCGTGTTATAACCGGCACTTCCCTGCCTTTCCTCCCCGGGCCGTGTCCTGGAAACGGCCATGTCATTATACCAGGGTCACCGGCCTCCAGGAACTCCTCCGGGAGTTTAATGGCTGCTTCCAGGTAGGCGCCTCCGCACCCGGGCCCTAGTGACATCGCGGAGATCCTACAACAGCTGATCTGTGATAGCCCCAACTCCTGGGTCCTCTGGCCTCAGCCATCCAGTGACCTAATCCGGTAACTTTTGTACCTGGGCCCTTGGTTGCGTCCCCTCCGACCACCTTGCTGCTGGAAAGGCCTGCCTGGATCATTCTGCTGCCAGACCCAGACTGCCCAAACCAGCTGCTGTTAGAGTCTCCTCATCCACAGCTTGTTCGTAGCTCAGTGCCAGAAGAGCGGCTTGAGTTCTCCAGAGAGGCAGGGAGCCGCGCGGAGGGCCCAGCCTCTCTTTTCCCAGCCTGCTCCCAAAATCGCTGTCATGCAGTATGGGGGAGTCAGGCCCTGCACGCCTCTTCCTGGGACTCACAGTGACTCTCAGCCAGCTGCCCTCTCAAACTTTCACCCCAAATCTCCGGAGTCATCCGCTTGGCCCATTTTCACAGCCCCATGCTCACCGCCTGGTCATCGTTCCCAGGTGAGGGACCTACAGGCTTCTCCAAGCGCTGTTGCAGCACCTGCAAGAGCTGGTTGCAGGCTCCCTTGTGGTCCTGCTGGCCTGGCAGAAGAGGACTGTCTCTCCACACGTTGAAACTCCTGGAGGTCTTTCTGTAACTCTCTTTGCTGCTCCACCACCCTCTACGCTGCCCAGGTCACTGTACCTCCTTGTTGGCTCCCCACTCCGGGCCTTCGCCTTTGCTGGAAATCCCAGTCAAGCCCCCCAAGGTCCCGGCACACTCCCTGAGTATCTCTGTGCAAGCAGCCCTCATGTGCTCTTACGGAAGTTCACTGCTCTGTGGAATCTGCAATGTCTTAAGCAGCTGTGAGTCCCAGCACCATCCGGCTTTTCCCAAGCTTCAGGAGAGGTTGCGGGGAGAAGGGTCTCTGCTCTCAGAGATCCTGGGCTTCTTTATTGGTCTTCCTTCCAGCCCCCCTTTCCTGTCTGCCATGTAACCATTTCCTCATGAGCTGTCTAACCACCCAGTCCTAATCAATTATCTCCCAGTTTGGCCGGTGCTTCTGAAGTGCAGAGCAGTGAGCCAACCCTCAGCTACAAGCACTCCCTGCTACACAGCTGGCCTGCTATAAAAGCTACCTAGTGCTGCTTGAAACGGGACAGAGATCAGTGTGTGGGAGGGTGTGAGACAGAGAGATCATGGTGTTTGTGTGTGAGTGAGAGAGAGAGGTTGGTACGGGTGAGTGTGATAGATTCACAGATCAGTGAGACACACACACAGATCAGTGTGTTTGTGTGTGAGAGAGGCATAGAGAAATCAGTGTGAAGTGTGTGTGAGATACACAGAGATCAGTGTGTGATGTGTGTGGGTGTGAGAAAGAGACAAGTGTGTGAATACGATAAAGAGATCAGTGTGTGATAGAGATCAGTGTATGACAGAGATCTGTGGGGTGTGTGACAGAGATCAGCATGTGACAGATCTGGGGTGGGTGTGACTGATATCAGTGTGTGACAGAAATCTGTGGGGTGTGTGACAGAGATCAATGTATGACAGCGATCTGGGGTGGGTGTGACTGAGATCAGATTGTCGCAGAGATCTATGGGGTGTGTGACTGAGATCAGCGTGTCACAGAGATCTGTGGGGAGTGTGTGACCGAGATCAGCGTGTCACAGAGATCTGTGGGGTGTGTGACCGAGATCAGTGTGTGACAGAGATTGGTGGTGGCTGTGACCGAGATCAGCATGTGACGGAGATCAGTGTGCAAATGTGAGACACACAGATCAGTGGGTGTGTGGTTTCCATTCCCCGTTGTTGCCAGTTTTCGCACTCGCCCTGCCTGGCCCTGGCCCTGCCTGGCTCAAGCTCTCTCTTTCTCCTACCTCTTTAGCAGATCCTGGGCCTCGCTAAGCCAGTCTTCCCCTGGCTAATTGGGGGCGACATGATCTTGTCAGCTCCCCTTTCAACGTGAATGTCCTAAATCCTTGTTTTTAATTTTCCTAATAGGGCTAACGCTGAGCAGCACCTTGCAGCTGACCTGCCCCCTTCCAGCGCGGCCACTGCTCCGCGCCACCAGCCCCTTCCATTGACGATGGGTTGGGGGGGCAGGCTGGGGATTTAGGGTCTTCCAGCTCCCTTTCCTGGTCCCTGCCCTGTGTGTGCCCCTGGCCCTGGGGCTGTGCCCACCTCCAGAGCATCCCCCACTCCACACCCTGCTCCGGGCTGGGGATTTCTAGCTGCTCTCCAGATGGCAGGAAACACAGCAGTGCCTGCTTAGGCTACCGGGGCTCACATCCCATCCCTTGGTTAGTTTCATCAGCAGGCCTCGCTTCCAGCCGTGCAGCCCCCATCGACTTTGGGGCAAGCAGCAAAAGGAAACCCCCCTGGGGCTGGGGCTTTCTTTTGCTCCTTCATGACGGAGGCTGCATGGGCCCCCCCGCACTTGCATTTCACCCTCGCTGCACCAGGAGCAGGAAGTCGTGTCTGCTCGGTCTTGGCGGGAGGGGATCGGCTCTTTAACAAAGAGAGGTTTTTGCCTGACTGTTTGTCGGGCATTTGAGTTAAACTGGTGCTCAAGAGAACAACATTGTTAAATAGGATGCATGAAAAAAGGCCTTTCCATCCATTCGTCAGGTGTCTCCTCTGTCAGAAACCTGCCAGATCCCCAGCCAGCCACAGAGTCTCCCAGGGGCTGGATGCTGCAGTGTGAAAAACCAAGCAGCATGCCCCGAGCAGAAAGAAACAAAACAGAGGGCACGGCCGAGCTGCTCTTTCCTTTGGCAGGGAGGCCTCAGAGTGCACCGGGGCAGAACATGGCTCCCCAGTGCATCAGAAAAGTCAGGCAGACCAGGTGAAGGGCCAGTGGCTTATTCCGAGTATCGAGCCCCCGATGGCCTGGCTAATCCACCAAGCAGCCCCTTAGGGCCATCCCGGAAGGCAATAGGCAGTGCAGAGATCCCAGGGTATTATCCCACCAGTGTCCCCTGCTTTAGCCATACTTGCCCTGTCCTGCCGCTGGATCCCCGCAGATGATTTCCCGATGCACCACATGAGGGGTACGGTGCTGACTGCCCCAGTGTGGACTGGGAGAGGGTTTGGGGGCATCCTGGGGCCCTTGCTGCCTGAGCCATATGATCTGAGGGTTTGGACAAGGCTCCTCCATAGCTGAACTCTTTGGGCTCTACAAACGCTTGGTCTTTTGTGGGGCACAGTGCCATGCACCCCACATTGCCATGCACTTGCTGCAGGAGAGTAGGCTGGGACAGTTTAATGATGTCCCCAGAGTCGGTGCTGGCCATGCCCACGATTTTATGGTGGGTCTTTTGAGTGTTCTGGGCATTTCTTAAAACCCCAGCTCCTGGAGTCCTGTGAAGCCAGGAGCATCGCAGCTCCCACGGAACAGAAAAAGGAAGTTTCTACCCTGGACAGTTACCAATGGAAGATTAGAACACATGGCCCTGGAAGTCTTGGAAGCCAGAGAAACGGGCCCAGAATTGAGGATTTCTAAAATCCCCTGATTCTGAATGCTCGCCGTCGTGGTAACTCTGTGGTAGGCTGGGATGGAGAGGCAGCTGGGGCAGGCCAGGATCCCCCCATTGTTGCAGCATCAGCGACGACCATCCTACCAGCATCCCTGTGACTATGTGGAGCTGGCCATCGCTGGTTCTGTTCTTCCCCTGCAGGAGGCACCCTGCTCCCTGACTCCAATCACTCTGGTGCTGTATCACAGCCCAGCCTGCACTCGTGTCCATGAGATGGGACTTTCATTGGGGCTATTGAGTCTGCGGGTTGTGGATGTGGGCTCGAGGGACAGATGGGCTGACTGGGTAGATGGAGAGACACTGTGGATGGCCAGACAGACAAATATTAAAGCTAGATCCGGCCAAGGGATGGGTAGAGAGAAGTTGTAGAGGGAGATTTGGGGCTAGGATGGGCCAGTGGAGCAGGCAATACCCTGGACCGGGCCAGGTTTTGGCCCCCTGGCAGCCAGGTGCCCCATTGATAGTCAGGCAGGTCAGATGGCCCCGGGAGGCAGCCACCATGCTGATCAGCTGTTGTGGTTTGCTCCCCTCCCAGGAGATGAACACCAAGGAGAGGTACAACTCCTCCGCCAGGATCCGCATCAACGTGCTGGATGGGGACGACCAGTACCCCCGGTTCCTGCCATGCAACTTCCTGGCGCACGACGGGGTCAGCGTGTGCGTCAGCCCTGTCTACATGGCAAACGTCACCGAGCGGGAGGTCACGGTAGGCAGCGGGGGACCAGCCCAGGGTGGTGTGGGGCAGGGGATGGAGCCCCTGGTGCTGCTGGGCAGAACCTTTGCTACAGCCCCTGCCACCAGCTTTGCTGAGGCCAGCTGTGCCCCTTGAAAACAAGACTAGGACTTGCCAGCATTGGAACAAAGTGGACGCTTCAGGCTGTCTCCAGGGGGAGTGGGGCCTGCTGGGAGGACAGCTGCCCATGGCCGGGATGGGGTGTCTGTTTCACTCCCAGCCTGGGGCACAGTCTCACCTGCCTTTCCGGGTCTCCTCCAGGTGGGCCCTTTGCACTTCATCCCTGGCTCGGTCTATGCGGAAGATGGGGACAGGGAGCTGAAGGCTGCCATTACCTACGCCCTCCTCGCAGGTACAGGGACCCGAGGGGACACTGGGGACGGATGCCTGTGCTGCCGGCAACAGATGCACCCCTCATGGGGAGCTGGGGCTTGAACCTGGGACCTGTGGCTCCAGGCTGACTGAACGCAGCCCTTTTCTGCAAGAAGAGCCTCAGGGTGGGGCGAGCCACCAGAGCACCATGCCCACACACAGGGACACGAAGACACACACGCACAGACATGCACACGCATGCTCTTTGTGACACAATCCAGACCAAGGAGTAGCTGTGTCACCCCTGCCCTCTAACCTGGGGTGCCCTTTACACGGCTTTGGCCTCCAGTCCTGCACTGCTCACAAACAGCCTCCTGCATGCAAGTCACTCCCAGCGACGTCTGTGTGTGATCTGCAGCCAGCCACAGCGTGGCTCTTCCCAGCCTGGGTTATCCTGCAAGGTGACCCAACACCCCTCCAGTCCTCAGATTTCCCCCAGAAATGTACGTCCTGCATGGCCAGCCCTCACCTGGACAGCCCATGTTTATATAAAGTCCGTCATTGAACTAAGAAAAATGATATGCACATGTCCTATTCCCCCAAGATCTTCAGTTCAAACACACTGGATGAGATCAAACAAGTTTATTAGGTACAAAGAGAGATTTTCAGGGAGAACATAAAAATAAGACATGAGGCATAAAAGCCAGAAATGGTTCCAAGAAAAATAAAGATAAAATGCAACTGGAGCCTGGCTTAACAAACTGCTAAATTCAAAGCAAGGTTTTCTCCCTGCATGCGTTAGCAGATTACTACCTGATCTCCTCAGTCAGGTCGCCTCCCCTCGTCTATGATGCTCCCTCTGCCCTTCAGGTGATGTGGATGCAGCGGGCACAGAGAAAGAGAAGGGTGCTCTTGGGGTGTCTCCCCCTTTTTTATAGTCCTCCCCCCGCTTTAAGCAGCATCCCCAGCTGGAGCCTGGTGACAGTCTGTCTGGGAGGACAGGACCCCCCAGCTGTTTCTTTGCTAAGATGTAGATTTTCTGCGAAAGGAATGGCCCCTCAGCCTTGTTTACATCTGCTGAGGTGTGAGCTTGCCCTGTATCTCTGAGGAACTGGTTTGGTCACTCCCCAGAAGTGGCAGAGGTGTTAGTAACACTGCACAGTGGAACCTTATAATGTCAGTATTGCCATACACATTTTACCGAGACAATAATGATCAGCAGTTTATGAGTTTTCAAATGATATTGCAAAAGATGTACGTTGTACCAAGCTGTGTGCAAGGGGTGAGTTCAGGGGTACAGTCTGACACACACTATATCACAGACATGCAGACACGAACGTGAACAGACATGCACACACACAGGCTCAGGCATCGTCCCAGAGCTGGATGCTGAGTTAGTATCTGTGTCTCTGTCATGCCAAGATCCTAGAGCACAACAGAAACCTGAGCACCAGCTTCAGCCAGTGGCGCTGAAAATGCCCCTGAGTCTTGGTAAGCCGGGGAGGCCAAGATGCTGGCTGATCGGTGCATTAGAGAGAGATGGATGGGCTAGAGGTTCCCAGGATGCACAGCAGCCCTGCAGCCCACTCTCCACTCCCGCATTAAGCTGCCTTGCTGAGGGTGACACCCAGTGGCTCTGGGCAGCATCTGTGTCCTGTGGCTCTGGGTGGCACCCATGTCCTGTGGCTCTAGGTGGCACCCCGTGGCTCTGGGCAGCACCCACATCCCATGGTTCTGTGTGGCAGCCTGTGGCTCTGGGTGGCACCTGTGGCTCTGGGTGGTCATGTCCTGTGGTTCTAAGTGGCATCCCGTGGCTCTGGGCAGCACCCATGTCCCATGGTTCTGAGTGGCACCTGTGGCTCTGCGTGGCAGCCTGTGGCTATGGGTGGCAGCCTGTGGCTCTGGGTGGCACCCATGTCTTGTAGCTCTGGGCAGCCCCCGTGGCTCTAGGAAGCCAAGGTGCCTGGTGCGCAGTGCCCCTCCGGGGGGAAGGCCACGATCCAGAGCCGCCCCCTTCCTTGACCTCGTCTTCTCCCCCTCAGGGACGGACCACAGCAGGTTCCACATCGACAACGTGACGGGCGCCATCACCATGCTGCGGCCCGTGGAGAGCTGGAGCCACACGCCCGCCTTCAGCCTCAGCGTCATGGTAGGTCGGGCTGAGGCCGGGCTCTAGGCTCCGGCACCCACGGGAACCTCGGTGGGACAATCTGGTCCCCAGCCTTAGCCTGGCGCCCCCCCACCCCACCTCTTTGCCCTCTCTAGGCTGCGCAGGTGAACGATGCCAACAAGTACGTGGTGACGGAGGTGCGGGTGAGGGTCCTGGCCGCCAACGTGCACCCACCTCGCTTCAGCCAGCCCCAGTACCAGGCATTTGTGCGGGAGGAGCCTGGCCTGGCCGCACTGGTGCTGACATACAGCGGCCGGGTGCTGACGCTGCAGGCCGCCGACGCCGACTTCCCCAGCGTGAGTGACTCCAAGGCAGCCACATCTACCTGCCCCCATTGCCCTGCCCAGGGCCCC
>NC_133769.1:631179-642814 GCF_003597395.2 Chelonoidis abingdonii
CCAGGGCCCATGTCCCCTGCCCCCTCCCCACCCCGTGTCTGCCCAATGACCCACCCTGGGCCCTGGGTGGGGAGGGGGCAAGGGGCCCGGGCCCTCTGCCTCCTATCAAAGCTGCCCATGGCCTGTGCCCTCTGCTCCTCCTCCCGCTAGCCAGGTGGTTATACCCATTCGTGCACATGCTCTAAGGGACAGGGCCGGCTCTAGCCATTTCGCCGCCCCAAGCACGGCGGCACACGGCACTCTGCCGCTCGCCGGTCCCGCGGCTCCAGTGGATCTCCCGCAGATGTGCCTGCGGAGGGTCCTCTGGTCCCGCGGCTCTGGTGGACCTCCCGCAGGTGTGCCTGCGGGAGGTCCACTGGAGCTGTCTGCCGCCCTCCCGGCAACCGGCAGAGCGCCCGCCCGCGGCATGCCACCCCAAGCATGCGCTTGGCGTGCTGGGGCCTGGAGCCGGCCCTGCTAAGGGAGAACACCGGCCAGGCGTCCCCCTACGGCTGCCTGTGCCTGACCCTTCGGCCAGGTTCCCGGCTGGTGCCCGTCCGCTCCGTGGCAATCAATGGCGCTGGGCCACATTTCACAGTCAAGGAGCCGACCCAGTCAGGGCCCCTGAGTGACCTGCAGGCGGCTGTAGCCTCGTGCTGGCTGGCTGGGCACGGGCAGCACTTAGTGAGCAGCCCTTCTGCCGGGCATCAGGCAGTGCCAAGAGGGCAGCAGAGCCACTGCGTCTCCGCCCAGCGTGGGGCTGGGGAACTCCCTGACCCTCCGGGCATCTGGCCTCCTGCTAAGGGGGTCCACAGGGCTGGGGGGCTGTTCCATGGGTGGGGAGGGGGAAGACTTGGTCCCCACGAGGGAAGGAATGGGGAGAGGTGAGACTGGCCCCATGGTTCCCGCCAGGGGACGAGGAGCAGGGTCTGTCTCACAGTCCTGTCCACCCTCACGAATCTGTGCCTGCTCGGCCGCCCCACCCCCATGAGATTCCGGCGCTGGGGCCTGCCCCTGCACGGTTCCCAGGGGTGCCCCTCACCCAGCCCTGGGGGCTGCCTGTCCTCCCTCCCGCCGCGTTCACCCTGCCATCCCGTGTGCTGCTCCAGGGCTTCAACCCAAAGGTCCGGTACAGCCTGACGCCCCAGTCCAACCACACCCAGCTCTTCCAGATCACACCGAGCGGGCTCCTCGTCGCCCGTACCGACCAGCTCCGTGCCCTCCAGCAGTACTTCCTGCAGGTAAGAGCTGCGCCTGCCCTTCCTGGGCACCCCGGGAGCCAACAGACCGTCCCAGGAGTCTCTGCTTGGGGAAGGGCCCCATCCTGCCAGCAGATCCCCCACTGCCCCGGCAGCAGGGAGCCCTGGGCACGGAGCCTGAGGACTTCTCTGCTTTCTCCGGACGCTGACTGGCTCCGGCCAAGGCTGCATTCGCAGGGCTCCCTGTGGATTCCTTGGGGGCCTGCAGGGCCCACAGGCTCCTTGCTCTGCCTGGGCAATGTGAGGCTGCTGCTGAGGTCCTGAGCTGCTTGTGATATCGCTGTCCTTGCCGCGGCGAGTGGGCGTGACGTCACAAGCAGTAACTGCAGGCAGAGATCTCCAGAGCGAAACCAGGTCCTGGGAGCTCTGCCTGAGGACGGGCTGCAGAATGCATCCCAGGGACCATTCTCACGTAATGCTCCCCAAGCCCTGTGCCAGCATGTGGCTTTGTTACAGGATCAGAGAATAGTGGGTTGGAAGGGACCCCCTGTGCTGAGACAGGATCGAGTCAGCCGAGACCAGCCCTGACAGGTGTTTGTCCAACCTGTTTGTGAAATCCTCAAGTGATGGAGGCTCCACAACCTCCTTTAGAAGCCGATTCCCTACCCTTCCAGTAAGGAACGTTTTCCTAATATCGAACCTAAATCTCCCTTGCTGCAGATTAAGCCCATAACTGCTTGTCTTACCTTTAGCGGACATGGAGAACACCTGATCTCCATCCTCTTTATTATGCTCCAATTCCTGGGGGAATTCTGCATCGAAAAGTTTAAAATTCTGCAAAATTCTGCATATTTTATGTGTCAAAATACCACAATATAATCACGCCAGTTTCAATTATTTTGGAAATTTGGTAATTTATTTCAAAATACCTGTCGGCAAGTATGTCTGTAACGATACAGACAATGAAAAAGATTCAAGAAATGGGGTTTTTTTTGACAAAGAGATTCCTTACTGGGCATACAGAACTCGGAGGATTTCACTTAATCTGCAATATAGAACCATATTTCCTCCACCCTCAGAAGTAGTGCAAAGCCTTGGGGGAGTCAGGGGTAATGGAAGAGCTGAGGGAGAGGGAAAGAATTGCTGGGAACCTGGAGGTGAAGCTGAAAGATTGTTGGTTGGGGCAGGGGAGAAGTATGGAACTATTTGCGTGGGGGAGAGCAGAGGGATTGTTAGGGAGTTGGAAAGCCTCCCCCATGCAGGCCCTGGCTGATCCCAGCCTCTCACATTCAGTCAGGCACATCTGCCTCTGTCCCCATGTGTCCATGCCCCCGCAGTCAGCCACAGGGCTGCCCGAGGATTCAGGGGCCCTGGGGCAAAGCAATTTTGGGGGCCCCTTCTACAAAAAAAAGTTGCAATATTATAGAATACTATATTCTCGTGGGGGCCCCTGCAGGGCCCGGGGCAAATCACCCCACATGCACCCCCCTGGCAGCCCTGCTTAGCCACCCCCTATTCCCATGTGGCCCTGCACCCCCACTCAGCCACCTCCTGTTCCCATGTGGCCCTGCACCCCCACTCCCATTCAGCCCCTGGATCAATGCTGTTCCCCATTAGCTCTGTGCCCCTACCCCATTCTGTCCCCCACTAGTCCTTCTGAACCCCAATCTGTGTGATCCCTCCAGCAGCCCTGTGTGCCCCATGCTGTCCATCCCTCCTCCATATCCTGTGCCTCTTCTCCTGGCCCCATGGGGAAGGCAGCCTCCCCCTCTCTCTGGCTGGCTGCTCCGGCGGTGAGCCAGGTGCCCTCTCCTCTGGTACCACAGCCGCCCCTGGTGGATGAAAGGTATAATTGAAGTGCCTCTCTGGCAGAATCTGTTTTCTGGACAGGGCACTTAGCTAGATCTCACCAATGCAGAGTAAAGAGAGACAATTGCAGCCCGTGTCTTACACACAATACTCCTGTAACACCCCCCAAAATGAATTAGTCTTTTTTTGCAACTGGATCAAGTTTGGCTCATATTCAGTGTGTGATCCACTGTCACCCCCTGCTCCTTTTCAGCAGCGCTACCCCATAGCCAGCTATTCCCGTTTGTAGTTGTGCTTTGCTCTTGTCTTTATTGAATTTTATCTTGTTGAATTCAGACCAATTCTGCAATCTGTCAAGCTCATTTTTAATTCTAATCCCGTCCTCCAAAGCGCTCGCAACCCCTCCCAGCTGGGTGTTGTCTGAAAATTTTATAAGCAAATTCTCCACTCCATTACCCAAGTCATTAATGAAAATATTGGACCCAGGAGAGCCCCCTGAAGGATCCCACTAGTTACATCTGCCCATTCTGAGCAAACCATTGATAACTGCTCTCTGAGTACAATTTTTCAACCAGTAGTGTACTCACCTTATAGTAATTTCATTTACACCATGTTTCTCTGCAAAGGACAGTGTCAAAAGCCTTACTACAATCAAGATACATCATGTCTACTCCTCTCCCCATGTCCACACAGGGAAAAGTGGTAGATATGATAAATTGTCCTTGTTTTATAGATGGGAAACTGAGGCACAAACTGCCTAGGGTTATAGAGTGAGTCAGCAGCAGAGGTGAGAACAGAACCCAGGAGTCCTGACTCTCTCCCCCAACCTGCTCTAACCCCCACAGATTCTACTCCCTTCTCAGAGATGGGAACAAACGAGGAGTCCTGGCACCCAGCTCCCTTCTCTAACCACTAGACCCTGCTGCCTCCTTTGTTGTATAAACCCAAGGTATGATTACCTGGAACAGAGGTGTTAAGTCTCCAAGGAGCCCTGTGGAGGCCTCGCCCACAGGCATGCGGCTGTGAGGGCCCGTTCCCAGGTGCCTGGCTCCCTGGGGCGCTCTCTCAGCAATGGGGATACTGAATGTTGCTTCCTGGCCTAGGTCATCGCGCGAGATGAGGAATCAGGGGAGACCATCAACACGACAGTCAACGTGGAGGTGCTGAGGCCAGGCCAGGCAGGTACGGAGCCGGCGTGATGCCCCGTGGGCCGGGTCTGTCTCCAGGGATGCAGCCAGCTGATGCCAGGCAGCTGAAGCTCTGGGGGTGCAGTCTGGTCCCCAGGCGGCAGGAAGAAGAGGCCAGGGCCTCCCCAAATAACTGGCCTGCCACCTTTGGGGACACTCCATCCCGAGGCTCTGCTCCCACTTGCCCTCTTCCCCACGAGGCCTCACCCTCCCTGTGCCTCTCCCCATCCCCGCTTTGCCCGCGTGGGGTCCTCACGGGAGAGGGTGGGGCCTGAAGGAGGGGGCAGAGAGGCACTAGCAGCAGGTGGGAGGAGCCTTGGGGAAAGGGGGGTGAGATGGGCTGGGGGTGGGGCTTTGGGGGAGGAGTCTGAGCGGGGGTGGGTCTTGGGGCGGGGCCTTGGTCCAGATGTGCCCAGCCTCCCCAAATGAAGGGGTCACACACCTCCTATGGCCTGGTCCATAGGGACCTGAGTGGCCCCATCAGCACTGACCCATGCACCCCAGAGGAGGTCACCAGGGAGTTTCCCCTCTCCCCGAGGGCAGATCTTCCAGCCCCGCTGCCAGGAAACCAAGGGGACGGTCCCCGCAGCGAGCGGGGGCCCAGAGCCCTCCCCATCCAGGCCAGGAGGTCGGCTGCACGACACGAGAGCCAGGGCACGGGCGAGCAGAGTCCCAGCTGTGACGGCTGCTGCGGGAGCCCCTCTCTGAACGGGTCCCTGCCCTTCCCCCCGCAGCCCCTATGGACCCTTCCGAAGCCGGGCAGAGCCAGGGCCCGCTGGACGTGGGGATCCTCGCTGGCAGCCTGGGGTCCCTGCTGCTGCTCACCGCCGCCATCCTCCTCCTCCTCATGCACGCCATGAAGAAGAGGCAGCGCCATCAGCAGGCCCTGGAGAGGGCCTCCCTGGCCATCGAGAAGCACCCCAATGTGGTAAGGATCCCCGGAGCATGGCTTTGCAGGCACTGGGGGGGCACTGGGCTGCCAGAGGCCCTGGCCCAGCCCTCCTGGGCGCTCTCACCAGGGCAGGGGGTATGTTCAGTTGGCTGGTGTGTGCCCAGGCTCACCCTGGCTGCCTTGCCCGCGTGGGACGAGGGGCTGCAGAGTCCTAGGGGTGTTCCCCAGTGTGGCTGAGGGTGACTTTCAGAAGCCTGCCCCGTGGAGAGTGTTCTGTGGGGAGAAATTCCCCCTGGGTGTGGGCGGGGGCAGCGCCAGGGCAGGGCACTGGCTGACGAATGGAGGGGCCCTGTCACGGGGTCCCGGGCAATGCTCTGGAACTGCTCCCCACAAAGCCAGGCAGGACTTTGGGGAGCCTCCTCTCCCTTGGACGAGTGGGACTGGTGGTGATACTGGGATACTCGTCCAGACTGTCTTCAGGGCAAGAAGCTCACACGGCTTCACCTCCTGGGTCTCTCCTTGGAGCATTCAGCCTCCTCTGCCCTCCGTGCGCTTCCCCCAGCGAGTCCGCCCCAGCGGGGTCCTGGGGCAGCCACAGGGTCCTGCACCCCCACTCCACAGTCAGATGTGACTCTTAGCCAGCCAGTAAAACAGGGGTTTATTAGATGACAGGAGCACAGGCTAAAACAGAGCTTGTAGATACAGAGAACAGGACCCCTCGGCCAGGTCCATTCTGGGAGGCAGTGAGCCAGACCCCCACGTCTGCATTTCACTGCTCGTCTCCAGCCAGCTCCAGACTGAAACCCCCCACAGCCCCTTCTCTCCGCTCAGTTCCTTTCCCAGGCCAGGAGGTCACCTGACCTCTTTGTTCTCCCACACCGTTAGCATCCCCTTGCAGGGGGAAAGGGCCGGGCCAGTAGTTGCCACGGAGACAGATGGTCGGCCAGAAACTGAAGCCCCCACATAGTATTCAGAGGAAACATTAAGAACAGCCCCACTTCATCACAGACCCATTGGCGGGACTGGAGGTGGCCCAGCCGTTCCCACGAGGGAGATCGTGGGGGCCCTTTCAGGGGTGGCCCCTTGGCTGTCCAGGGCACACGTCCGCCAGCCAGATGTCCAGCACAACCCATACGTTGTTGCTTACATCAGGGCCCTCTAGATCCTGGGGGATCCTGCCCCGGCAGGCTGGGGTGTGTAGGAGGGCTGGTCAGTCCAGCAGGGGATGGTCCTTAACAGCTGGAGAACCCCTGGCCGGGAGGATGGGTGGGGTCCAGCCGCTGTGGTTTCCCCACCCAGGTCTCCACCTAAGGCCAGGCTAGGAGGGTGCAGAGGTGGGCCTGGTGCTCTCTCAAACATCTCCTCCCCCAGTCTGGGCAGCAGGAGATCCCGGTCCTGGCAGGAGAAAGGGATGTGCCCGCCCCTAGCCGGGTCCCTGTCTCCCACCCCCGGTGGCTGGGAGTTGGGAACTGGCTGGAGGAATGCCGTGGAGAGCAGGTACCCCGTCTCGAGGGCGTCACACCCGTGGCCAGTGACAGCCTGATGTGCTGCGTGCCCAGCCCAGGTGGGCACCGGGCCCAGTGCTGCATCTCACCTTCTGCCTCTAGGGCACTGGGGTGATTAGCTGGAGAGCGCACGCTGAGCGGCGCTCCGGGCAGGCGGTCTAATGGCGGGCACTTAAGACTGAGCCCTGGTCTCCGTTAATTCCTCGCTGCAGGAGTCCAGTGCCTGGTGCCCAAGGCCAGCAGGGGCAGGAGAGGGAAGTAGGTGCTGGGTGTCCGGCCGTTGTTCAGGCTCTGTGTTGGACAGACATGCCCCTGGGACCTCCCCAGTACCGCTGGGCACAGGGCAGCATGAGGAGGCAGCTGAGGGTGGGGGTACTCAGAGCTTCTTTACTTGAACACTTTGGGGACATCGCCACCGCATTGTAAATCCAGGGTAGGGGGGAACTGGGCTTGTGAACTCCCTGTGTCCAAGCCCACGCTTGAGTTTCCACACTGCAGCGTGAACTTGGGGTGACAGTGGCTGCACCCGGGGCTCAGAGCCGCGCCCGCGCTGCAGCGTGAACCTGGGGTGACAGCAGCTGCACCCAGGGCTGAAAGCTGCATTAATGCTCCCGCGCGGCAGCGTGAACCTGGGATAACGGCGGCTGCACCGGGGCTCAGAGCTGTGCCAATGTGCCCATGCTGCAGCGTGAACCTGGGGTGACAACAGCTGCACCCGGGGCTCAGAGCCGCGCCCACACGCCTGCACTGCAGCATGAACCTGGGGTAATGACAGCTGCACCCGGGGCTCAGAGCCGTGCCCATGTGCCCGCGCTGCAGCATGAACCTGGGGTAATGGTGGCTGCACCCGAGGCTCAGAGCTGCGCCAATGCGCCCACGCTGCAGCGCAAACCTGGGGTAACAGCGGTTGCACTCGCCGACGGGCCCACGCAGCAGTATGCAGCCCTGCCTGGTGGCTGTAGCTTGAGCCTCCTCCCCGAGCTGGGGTCCCCAGTCAGCTGTGTGGCAGCTCCCCAGATTAGCTGATGGGGGGCGCTGCCAGATTGGCTGTGGCTGGGGGTGCTGATCACCCACCATTTTTTTCCCGTGGGTGCACCAGACCCGGAGCACCCACAGAGTCGGCACCTCTGCTTTTCGTTGTCCCTCTGTCCTGTTCTGTTTCATTCCACTCGTTCGCTGTAAAGCCTCGTCCGTAATCATCCTTGGCACGGTCTGGCCCCTCCCCCAGTTCTGGGGACACCCCTGCCCCTCTTGTCCTGACCCAGCTCTGGGGACCCCTCACCCCTGTCTTTCAGCTGCTCTCCACCTAGCAGGGACGCCAATTGTTAGGAATACCAAGTCCTCCCCAAACCCCGTGCAGGCCGGCTCCTGCCCCACTGCAGGCAGGTCTGTTGGCCTGGATTGGAACAGGAGCGATCCCGAACTGGGTCAGCTTGTTAGAGCGGATGGGGCTGGGAGCCAGGATTCCTGGGTTCTATCCTCACTGCTCGGAGTGGGATTGAATGGTTAGAGCAGGGAGTTGGAAACCAGGACTTGTGGGTTCTATCCCCATCACTGGGAGTGGGGTCAAATGGTTAGAGCAGGGAGTTGAAAGCCAGGACTCCTGGGTTCTATCTCGGCTCCTGGCATGGAGTGGGATACACTGCTTAGATCCCCGCTACTGACTTGCTATATGTTCCACGGCCAAACCCCAGCATGGCTTCAGGCCTCAGTTTCTCCACCTGTAAAATGGGTGTAATTGCCCCGGTTGTGCTGACCAGCCTTCCGCACAAGAGCAAATGAGACCGTTCCCTTCCCAGATGAAGCCGCCCCTGGACCCAGCATTGCAGTCAGAGGCCTTGGCGTGTGATGGCCTGAGTGTGTTGCTGTTTCGCTGCATTCTCATGCCTTGTGCTTCTCTCTTTCTCTCACCTTCTGCTCGCCCTGCTGCCCGACAGAGCTTAAAGTGGTTCCAGCCGGTGAGTGCACCGCGGGGAGCATGGGCAGCGGGTGAACCCCCCACTTCAGGGAGGCTGAAACCCGCCCCTTCCTCCTGAGACCCCGCCCCCTAGCGCCCCTTGCCTGCCAGAGCCTCTCCCTGCAGTCGGAGCAGCCCCAGCCAAACCGCTCTGACCCAGGGACCAGATGGCTGCCCCGAGCCACTGGCCAGCCCAAGCCACCCCGGGCTGCCCGCTGGCCTGGGCCCCAAGCTCCAGGCCGGCAACCTGAGCTGAGCCCCCTGCCGGGAGAGGGGGAGCAAGGGCAGGGCCATGGCCTATTATCCCCACCACCCCTGGGGAGAGGGGGTGCCCTGCGCCCGAGATGCTGGCCCTCAAACGGGGGCTGGCCAGAGTCTGCCTTGGCAAGTGACAGCCGGGGTCTGGAAACAGCCCCGCATCCTGGGGAGTCTGTGGCATCGCAGATTGAAGGGCCTGCCCCCTCCCTCCTGAGCCAGCATCCGCCCCAGGCATCCCAGCGTGGGACATGATTCAGGCAGAGGCCCCTGGCCGATGGGCCCGTGGCCCTCATCTTCTTCCCGCCGTCGGATTTCATTTGGCCTGGGTGCCATCCCTTTGCCCCAGGAGCTGTAGCCTGTAAAGGGGAGGGCCTGGTCTGGCTCTACCGCCTACCAGTCAGATGGCCAAACGTGTCTGGCTGGCTGCCACATTGGGAGTCTCCCCCCACCCCTTGGCCCTGGTTTTCACGGTGGTCATGGCTGTGCCGGGGAGCTGCCCTGGGGTGAATTTGGCCAGAGGGGACCGCGGGATGCAGGCAGCGCAGTGGGGCCCGCAGCAGCGTCCTCTCCCACGTGTGGCCCAAACGCAGGCTAGGGGGTGAATTACTTACCTGCCTTGTTCGGTGCCTCGTGGCATGAGCCGGGGCCTCCTTTTGAGGGTCACCACAGGGGCTTCCAGCCCTGCCTTTGCAGGTGTGGGTGGCATTTGAAAACCACCGGTTGTGAGGACTCCGTCAGGCTGGGCTCTGCTGCGGGTCTTCACAGCAACTTATCCCAGGCGGGGTGAGAGCCGGCCCTCTGCCCGAGGTCTGTCCCTGCATTGAAGGAAGCTCAGCCGGGCCAGGCTGGATCCCACACCTTGGTTGTAGGGCTTGGGCTCCCCTTGGCAGCAGCAGGCTCAGCCCTGTGGCCGGCACGAGCCCCCAGTCCTGCGGGTCCTCTCGCCAGGGCCGTGCCAGGGCTGGGCTGTGGAGCTGGAAGCCAGCACCGTGTGGATGGGCAGTGAGAAATGGGGGTCTGGGACGCACATAATATAGAGGGGGGCATCCTAAAGGAGATGGGGCTTCATTTGGTGCACAGCGCGGGCACTGGTGCTGGAGAGGGGCTCCCCATTTGGGTGCATCTACACTGCAAGTCTCAGCCCCCAGGTCGCCAGTCTCGGTTCATGCTGTGGAGCAGGGGAGATGTTCCTACTCGGTCTCTGAAACCCGGCTGCGGGGTGGGGCTCAGAGCATGGGCTTAGGCCGGGCGGGAACGTCTACAAGGCTCTTTTTCACCCCAGAGCACCAGCCCTGTGAGCCAGAGTCAGTTGTCCTGGGGCTCGCAGACCCAGTGCAGTGTAGACGTCCCCTTAGATACTCGGTGCCTACAACGAGCTCTGGGTAGAGTGTCCCTCAGCCAGCCAGGCCATAGGCCTGGTCACTGAGAATGACGGGTGGCGCAGGAGCCTAGCATGAGTTGGGGGGCGTCTCCTGCAGGGGTGGGGTGTGCTGTGCGGGGCACTGGGCTTTGGAAACGTCTTGCCAGTCGTGATGGGCTGGGCTGGTGAATTTCAGCTGTCTCTGCGCCCGGACGGCATGGTGTCTCCATGCCAGGGCTGGGAGGGAGTCCCCTTGAACTGTATCTGCTATTGGCAGCGTGGTTAGTTCCCCCTCCCATGTGGGGCATGGCAGGACGGCCTGGGGGTGGGGAGCTGCCCTGTGCAGACAGCCAGTCCTAGCGCTAGGCCCACTTCGGTCCCCTGCCTGGCTGAGGCAGCCTTCGACTGGGACGGCGTAAGAGCAGCTCGCCCGTGTCCAGGCCCCGATGGGCCAGGCTCGAGATTCTTATTGCTTAATGTAACCCTTCTGCCCCTCTGAGTTGGCAGCAACAAGGGCCGGGTTCAGTATCCAGGGGTTCTGCTTCAATAACACAATGCAAAACCAGCTTGAGCCCCCACCCAGTGACCTGGGACATTTACATACCACACCCCCCTGGGCACCTCTAGGAGGCAATACTTCCCCTCTCGCAAACACGGAGTCTGAGTGTAGCAAAATCCTTTTAATAAAGGAAGGAAACAATGCGGCATCCCACTGGAGAAACACCACAAACAGGATTATAACACAAACCATAAGCGAAAACCCACCTCCAAGTACGTTTGGCAATGTCCTTTTCCCCTTAGGGCCTTAAGTCCAATCACCCCAAAGTCTAACAACCCAGAAGTCTCTGGTCAGTGCCACCCCAGAATTGAAAAGTTTATCTGCAGAGTTTTACCCCCCCAGCCTGGGTGGAAATGGGCAGGGGGGGCACACAGGGTGTTAAGGGGCACCTTATGTGGGCCAGGGCCAACTGCTCCACCTCTCTGTGCAGCCTTCACCACGACCTGCCACTCCTCCAGCTGACCCATGAGCCACTCCAGCCATCCCCACAAACCACTTCACTCCACTCACTGTTCCATGGGCTGCTCCAACATGCTGCAAACTGCTCCGCTCTGCCAGCTGCTTAACGATAGGTCTTCAGGCCCCCCCACTAGTTAACACAGCACTCAGTGATCTCAGGTCAGCTCCTTTAGTGATTTCAGCTCTTAGTAGGGGAGCCCTGGTGCTGATGCACCATTGGCCCAAGCTGAATCCAGCTCAGCAGTCTCTAGATGGACTCCTAATGGAACCAAAATTAGCTCTACTCTTTTACAGTGGAGAGAGGAGAATGATGAGCAATTAGTGCTCCAGGCCCTCAAAAAGGCCCATACCACCAGGTACACACAGCAATCCCCAACCTCTCTCCATTCACTGGGGGGGTTGGAACCCATGTCCCTTGTCTAGCAAGTACCACCCAACTGAGGTTGAGTCATTTCTGTCACAAAGCAGTCC
>NC_133769.1:643009-659447 GCF_003597395.2 Chelonoidis abingdonii
CAAATACCTAAAATTCCTTTCCACACTCCCCATAATTCACCACCAGATGTCAGGGTAGAGCTCGTCCTGATTCTGCTCACATTAATTTATGATCATTTTAAGTCAATTGTTGAATTTTGCAGAATTGAATGTTGGGGTCTGACTCTGTTACCAGATGTGCCAGCAACCTCCCCCGCTCCCACGGTGAAGGCAGCTGTGGGCGATTGGCCACCCCGCTCCCTTCCCAGCTAGCATCAGAGTGGGGGAGGGTTTTCCTTTGGTGCACCTGCGCTGTCAGAGACTGATCCTTTCCCTCCATCCCACAGGTCAATGCCGGGAAGTAGGCCCCCCACCCCGGCAACGTTTACTTTCAGAACGAAGGCTACAGAGACCTGGGAGACACAACGCCAGAGAGCGCCGGAGGCTGGGTGGCCCAGGCCACGCCAACGGGGAAGAGCGAGCTGGCTAAGACCAGCAAGGAGAGCCCCCTGGCCAATTCTGTGGGGAAGGCCGACGGCTTGATGGGAGTACGGAGCGGGGCAGGGTTAGCATCCACGGAGAAGGGAGACAGCGCTGCGGCCGCGCTCCCCAACGGGCAGACGCTCGAGCCGTCGGGCTGTAAAGGCGCCTGCCAGGAAGACCAGGCACTACCCAGGAAGTGCAGCGCCAGCATGGAGCCTGGCACCGAGGAGGGCACCACAGGGTCCCAGCCGGCAGGGGAGAAGGAGGAAGAGCCCCCGCCACACGACTCTCAGCCGAGGAGCCAGGAAAAGCCAACAGAGGCTGGGGCGGGAAGCGGGGAGACGGAGGTGGGGACGAGCAAACCTTTACAAGACAGGCCACAAGCTGCTGCAAGCCAGGGGGATGTGGGCTGGAGTGAACAGGAGCCGATGCCCACCGGCCAACCCCTGCCTAACTGCACTGCCAGCGAAGGGGGCTCTCCGACTGAGGGGGCCCAGGAGACTAGCCACAGCGCCTCTCCCTCCAGTGCCAGCCACGCCGACGCCAGCCACACAGACGCCAGCCTCGAGCCTCCGGCCCCGAGCGGGCAGCACGAGCCCCCGCCCAAGCTGCCGATGCTGAAGGAGGTAAGTGAGGAGACGCTGGAGGAGGATGGCCCCAATGCTGGAGCGCCCACATACCAAGACCCCCTGGCACCCTTGCCCATCAGCGACGTCCGGATGCCGGTCACGTTGATGCAGCTCCTGGAGGATTCCATAGAGTGTTAACCCATCCGAGAGGGGCGAGCGCCTCGGCCGCGTGGAGCCGAGCCCAACACAGAGACTGTGGCTGGCGACCAGAGCCAGCCCTCCTGGAATGCCTGGAGAAGGGTGGGGCACCTCCCTGCCCGTTCCACAGCGCTAGAGTAAACTCCAGTGTCCCACATGGTACCGAGCCCCGGTGCGGAACAGGTTGGAGCGTCCTGTGTCTTTCCCCAGAGTCCCTGGCTGCAGCGCACCTGGCGTGGTTACAAAGGAGCCTTTGGCCTTTCCGGGTTGTAAAGAGACGTTTTTTAACACAGGGCTGTGCGGGTGGATTGTGCGAGGTCGCGATTCGCCGGGGGCTGCCAGCTCTCCAGGATGGTCCTGGAGTCTCCAGGAATTAAAGAGCAGTCTGTTGTGTGATGAAACCTCCAGGAATACAGCCAGCCAAAACTGGCAACCCTAGATTTGCTGGGTCCATGTCTGAAGCGCAAGCACGCCCAGAATCTGCCTGGGAGCTGAGATGCTGTTTGTGATGATGAAACACCAGGCTCCTTCTGCCAACGAGCTGGGCCCCTCCCTGGTCCGTGTGTGTGGAGCACCTAGCACAGAGCCCAGATACCCAGAATCCCCCAAACCCATCCCACCGCTGCCACCAGAGTCAGCAACACTCCCGCTGTTCAACTGAGCGGGCTCGGGCACGAATCCAGCCGTTCTCCCCCCCAGAGGAAGCCCCTGCTTTGCTCCCGTAGCGTCAGAACTTCGACTCCTTTGGCAGCAAATGGCTGAAATCGAAAGAGACAGACGGGGAGCTCAGCGCCCGCTGACAGGGTGCATGCTGGTGAGGTGCCCGGGGCCAGAACTGCTGTGAACTCCTGCCATTACCCTGTATCACTGTAAATACACCCTGGTGAAGGCTGCTTCTCTCCCATCTTTGCTTACTCAGCTACGGTCACATCTCCTCTTATAGTGGCACCGATTGGTTTAGGCTGGCTGCAAAGGACTGGCTTTCCCCTGCCCTCCCAAGGCACAAAGGGGCCCAGGTAACACTGGCGAGGGGGACACGAACCAAACCAAACCAAGAATGGTGGCTCGGAAGCAGATCAGCAGATGGTGAGGGGGAGCTGAGCTGGGGGTGTCCCAACCCCAAACAATTTAAGATCTAAGCTACCCCACTGGCGGGCCATGGCGCCCCAGCCCCACTCGGAGCCCCCCATCCCCTAGCTGGAGCCTCAGCAGGCCCACGTCTCTGGTGTGTATAAAACGCAGCCTCTGCCTCTGGTTTATTAAGATTTTGAAATTAAACCTGTTTTAAAAAAAAACACAATTGGCTTTTTTTTCTCGTGTGGCGCAATTAACATCACACAGCACCAGCAGGAGCCCAGTGTTCTGCTCCTGTCTCTGCCAGGGACTCAGCGAGTGACCTTGGGCACGTCCCGTCGCCCTGCTGTGCCTCAGTTTCCCCAGGTGTTACAAAGCAGGGATAAAAACGCTAACCTGCCTTTCGAAGGTGCTGCTGCGAAAGGCACCCAGACAAGAGTTTGGTTTATTATTAGAGCATTAGCATTAGCCCAGGAAGGCTTTGAAGACCGTTCCTGGCTGGACAAAGCATCTTCACCAGTGAGCAGTGAGTTGCGGTTACTACCTTGTGGGTAATTAAGGTGATGGGCTGTGGAGAGTCACCCCACGGGAGACCTAGGGCTTGTATGTACAGAGACCGGGCAGCCCTACAGGAATCCAGCTGCCAGATGAGTGCCCACGAACAGGTCCCAGGTCTCAGAGTGTTTGCCCAGCCACTGGTCTGACATCCTCTCAGCGAGCAATCCCACAGCACCAGAGCAGTGTGCCAGCAAACACCTTCCTGGGCGCCAGTGGCTGGATAAGGCAGGTCCCCGGCACTGCCAAGGGCATTCAGCCAGAGTACAACAGGTGTGTGCCTCTCCACCATGGTCACAGGGGCTCTCTGCCTCAGTTTCCCTGGCTGCTCAAGGGGATTGGCTCCTCATCTGCTCTGGAAACTCCAATGCTACTGGGGCAAATGAAGGCCAGAGCAATAGGAGCCCAAACCTTCACCCCCATGGATGTGTGGGTAGGGGTGGTAGTGAGCAGGGGCGGGGCTTCAGATGCATGTGAGTTGGGGGAGGGGATACTCGGGGGGGCTTCTGGAGAGAGCGGGGGATGGGCAGGATGGGGACTTGGAGTTATGATGGTGCCTGTGCCCATGGAGGGCTCACCACAGGCCCGGGGGAGGGTCCCCTTTTGAGGAGGAGGTGGGCCAGCACCTCGACACCTGCACCAGCTTTGCTGGCCCGGCAAAGGCTCCCCTGGAATGATAAGACACCCTCAGCTATGCCATGGGTGTCCTGCCTTCACCCCGTCTCCGGCATTAGCAGCCCTGCTCACATGCCAGGTCCTAGATCTGCCCTCGTCTGGGGGTGAGCCCCACGGCTCTGTGATGCGAGATGGAAGCCCCCAGGCTCCAGCCCTCCGTGTCTCCCCAGGGCTCAGAGCTCAACCCCTGGCAGAGCGGTTGCCCCTTTGGGAGTGACGTAGCCAGCAGGGATTGGCACGACAAACGGACACAGGTGTATCTTGTTAATCAAGTCCCGGCTCTGAGGGCAGAGTATGATTTTCTTTGATCTGGAAACATTCGTTTTCAATATTTCCACTTGCTCCTCCTCGAGTCTCCGTTGTTCGTTAGATAAACATCCTTGTTTTCACTCTGTGTCCCCAAACCCACGCGCTGTGTGTCCAGCGGAGCGGGGAGCTGAGCTGGAACTGGGAAGCTGTGAATTCTGGGAGCGTCTGGTGGAGCCGAGGCTCGGGAGTGTCATGTCCTGACTGAGTAGGAGCTTCTGGGAAGAATCCCAGTGAGGTCACAAATCGCTTCAAATTACAGCCTCCCAGACCGCTGGTCTCTTGCTTCAGCTCGCAGATCACAGCATGTGGCTTCTGGACCCTTTGGGGACTGAACTCCAGCCAAGTCTGCGCTAGCACTTATGTCGGCAAAACTTTTGTCACTCAGGAGCGTAAAAAAAACCAACAGCCTGAGCGACATACATTTTGCCAACATTAACGCTCGTGTGCACAGCGCTGTGTCGGTGGCAGATGCTCCCTGGCGACATAGCTACCGCCACTCCTTGAGCTGGTTTTCTGATGTCGCCAGGAGAGCTCTCTCCCCTTGGCACAATGCAGCTACGCGAGTGCTCTGACGATGTTGTAAGCATAGACGTGGCCTCAGTCGCTACTAAACCCCCTGAACCTGCACTGGATAATGTGACGGTGCTGCCCGTGGGAGCCAGCTGTGGTCACTCAATTAGGGTGAACTGCAAACAAAACGGGGCGGACACACCCTAAAAGCTGGTAGTTATTCCAATATTTTGATTTACCAACCAGCACAGAACAGCTTCTCTAGTACCTCACTGGTTACTTAGAAGTTCGAACACCGCAGTTCCCTTCAAGTGCCCAGCCTCAAGCCTCCATCCAGACACACCTGTCAGATATGATGATGATTCCTGAGACTCTTATCTCATCATATAAAAGAAAAGGTTCTTCCAACCCCAAAGGATCAGCCACACACCCAGGTCCAATTATAACTTAGATCTTACCCAAAATACATGGCACAGCCAATTCTTATTAATTCAGCTAAAATTTATTAAAAAAGAAAAGAGAGAGAGTGTTGGTTAAAAGAGCAATATACAGACAGACTTGAATTCAATTCTTGAGGTTCAGATACATGGCAGAGGTGAGCTTGTAGTTGCCAAAAGTCCTTTCAGAAATAGTTCATAGTCCAATGTCCATATTCAGGGTGACTCCAGTCAATGACTGGGGATCTCAATCCTTGTGGCTTAAGGTTTCCCCCTCTTGCAACCCAAAGCAGATCTGAGATGAAGCAGGATCATGTCCCAGGCTTCTTATACATTTCAAACAGCCTTTCGGCCTGAGAAAACAATAGGCTTAACTCTCCTTCCAAACATCCTGGCAATTAGCACAGGTAATTTATCCATCAAACAGTTCAGATACAGGTTACCACAACCTTCCCAGAGACACAGAGACAATAATACCATTTCACTGAAGTATGATCATAATTGTTAATATTCCTTTTTTGATCTTTGAATTAAAACTATAGCAATAGACAAGACTTGTTTGCTGACATCACGAGACCTGAGCAAGCGTCTGCCCTTGAGATCTCTAACAATGCAGACTTGCATTTCAAAGCTCTGTTCATTGACATATCTTTCTAACCAGTCCTTAAGGTTCACCCTGGGTCAGGTCAGTCTGTGAGTTAATTACCTCTTTCTGGCTCTGTCGTCTTTCAAGGAGATATTAGATCAGACTCATAACATCACAGCAGCCTCTGATGTTTTCATGTGTAGCCTGCTTGATCCCCAGAGCTACCAGTGAGTGTGGGGGTGATACAGGGGGAGCAGCTCAAACATCCAAGGGGGCTGGCCAGGGGCAGGACATTAGCCCTCCAGGGCAGGGGTGGGTGTGGCAGTGACATCACAAGGGCCTTTTGCAGCACCTGAGCTGATTGATCAAAGGAGGCTGGGAGGTTGCGACCCCACAGAGTCCATGACAATGGCCAGGCAGGACAGGCTGCAGGGCAGGGATGATCTCAGAGACCCTCGGGGCTTTGCTGCAGCCAGTCTCCTTCCCGGGGTCTCCCCTTGAGGACTGAGGGAGGATTCAGATTCAGGCACGTGAGCGTGAGGACGGGGAAGCCTCTTTGGAGTTTCCCCCTGTCCCACTACTGATTTAGCTAGAAAACAGACATCCCTGCTGAGACGGTCAGAGCCTCCGAGCGGTTTGGAACCTGAGCCATCTGGTGCCTGCCAAATTCTAGGCATGGAAAACACTAGGTTAAGGTGGGAGAATTTTTTTCCCACTTAGGCCTTTGTCCCTTAGAGTCACTAGGGACATTGGGGTTTGTGTATCTTGGTTTCCCTTTTCCCTGCTTCCCGCCCTCCACTGGCGAGGAGGGGGCTGCTCTCCAGCCCTTGCTGTGGGAGGCCCTCACAAAGCAATGGGACAGGAAGAGTGCTCTGACAGTGAACCCCATGGGCGATTCGGGCCAGCCTTTGGGCCGTATGGTGAGAAGCCTCAGCCTCACGCCCCGCAAAGTCTCACCGCTGGCTGGCTGAGCTGGAGGGCGAGTGACAGGGAGAAGACTCAAGACTTTGATCTCTTTAAAGACTCAGCAAATAAGCCACAACCAACCATCTCCTCTAAAGCATTTGCTGAATCATTACTATGAAGACGGTTGGTCCCAGGTTTCAGTGTGGGCACAAGCTTTTGTGGGCTAGAAACCACTTCCTCAGATGCATGGAGTGGAAAATACAGGGGCAGGTATAAATACATGAAAAGATGGGAGTCGCCTTACCAAATGTGAGGTCAGGCTAATGAGACAATTCAATTAACAGTAGGATACCAAGGGAGGAAAAATTACTTTTGTCGTGGGAATGAGAGTGGCCCATTGCCATCAGTTGACAAGAAGGTCTGTAGCTCATTGAGACCACTTTATTCTGATCATTCAGTGTATGAAATTCAAGACTAAGGGTTAGTTTGAAAGTCAGGACTCCTGGGTCCTATTCCAAACTCTGCCCCTGACTGGCTGTGTGATGGAAAACAAATCCCTGCACCTTTCTCAGCATTAGTTTTTCCCCTCTGTCAATTAGAGTAACAATCCTCTCAGACCTTTGGGGAGGTGTGACAATCCATTTGAGTGTCACTCGTAGCTGGATATCAAGGTTTCTTTCCTCACTTTGAACTTTAGAGTGCAAATGTGGGGACCTGCACGAAAACTTCTAAGCTTAATTACTAGCTTAGATCTGGTACACTGCCACCAGCCAGAAATTCAGTGTCTGGCACACTCCCTGTCCCCCCCCGCCCCCCCACACTTCCCTCCATGGTGCCTTGAAGCTTCATTTTGAACGTTTCTTTGGTCTTAACAGGATAACCATCCATCTTCCCCACCAATCTCGAGTTCGCCCTCTTTTTTTTAACAAGAAATCATCCCATTCTTTAAGAACTTTTTTAAAGAAGAAAAGTAAAATTATCTCTGAACGGTGAAATGCTTTACAGGTATCAATTCAATACAAGGCCGCCCCGCTTAGATTCCAATATTACAGCAACCAGAGGTAAAATCTTCCGCAAAAAAACTTTTCAAGTTTGAGAAACAAACTGAATCTGCCTTGCACGTACTTACATGTGAACTGAAAACTGATTCAGAAAATTTTGGGAGCTGATTATCCCTCTCTCTCAGTCCTAGGGACAACCCCAAACAAAAGCAACAATACTCTTCCCAAGATTTGAGTTTTGGTCCCCCTTGGTCTTCTGTCTAGGTGTCAGCCAGTTTCTGAGTTCTTAACCTTTCAGGCTAAAGAACATAAACCCGTAACTATCCAGTTGTAGACACCGTATAATAATGTGGTGTTTATCATGTGTGATGCATGGCAGATTGTGATCGTATGCAGTAGAATCCATTTAGACCAACCCCATTTATTGGTTTATATAACAACACCAGGCTTTCAGAAGCAGCTGATTTTCTCCTGTGGCCGGTAGATGGTTCTGGCAGCTTGCCTTTCATTCTCGTGTATCCACACTTTGATTATTTGATTCAGCCCCTGTCCAATTGGATGTGATAAATGGGGTTATGCGCTTATCAATAGCGGAATTTCATTTCTTTGTATTTATGTTTATATTTAATCATTAAGCAGCAGCCTACTCCAACAATAACGTACCTCGTGTGACGGGGTGACGGCGCCCCGCACTGCACGGGAAGGTTACGCCACAGCCCTCGCTTATTGGCAAATTCTAGATTTGTTTGTATGTTGTTTCTATCTTGTGATTCATTGGACTTGGTAGTGGAAGAATTTTGTGGATCCAACATGGAGCATTGAGGTACATGATGGAAGGGCCATGAGTCTTCGTGCCGTTTTACGGTCGGGCGGGCGATGTAACATCCAAATTGCTCGGGGAAAGCACCGAAAACAGTTAAACAGGCGGTGTGGCGGTTTTCTGCTTATGTGCTGGTTCCGCTGGTGGGATTACCAGTATCGCTGGGATTCAAGGTCAAGCTAATTGTTTGAGCGCTCTGTTTTTCAAAAGTGCTCTACAGCACATGGCCACCAGTTAGTGGAACTTTAGGCTCACTGGGGTCTGAGGGAGGATTAGTGGTGCAGATTTGGCACCTTTTTGTCCTGGGGTTTTCAAGAGACAATAATCCCTCTTCTCTGGCCCATGCTATTCAGGAGGGCCAAGGAGATGATCAGGAGAGACCCTCTTAGCTCTACAAACGAAGAATGTCTGCAGGGGAGTTAAATGTCTGTAGTGTTTTTGGCTTCCACTGTTCCCTGCCAAGAATAGAGGGGAATATGAGTGTTTATTTCTCTCCCCTTCCCCCCCTCGATTCTCACACACCCTGGCTGTTAGGAACCAGGACACAGGCAGTCTGGCCTACTGGTCAGAGCAGGAGTCAGGTCTAGTGGGCAGAGCAGGCATTCAGGCCAGGGAACAGAAGCGGGGGTCAGAACCAGAGCCAGCCAGTTCGAGAGCCAGTATCAGAACAGGAATCAAAGCTGAGGATCAGAGCCGAGGTCAGATACCAAATGCCAGAGCCAAGGGTCAAGTCGGAATTCAAGTCAGAAGTCGGAGCTGGGGGTTGGAGCCAGGATTGGTAGCTCAGGGCCAGGAGTGAGCAGGAACTGGAGAAGGGGCCAGGACCAGGCTGGGAGCAGGAGCCAGGTGGGAGCTAGGGCCGAGGCAGGAGCCAGGAGCGGAGCAGGGATCAGGAACAGGATTAGATGTGGGTTGCCGGACGCAGGCAGGAGCAGGGTCTGCAGAGCAGGGAGTTTGCATAGTTGCCCGGACATCCCACCCAGCTCACTTCCTGGCTTACATAGCAGGTGCGAGCCAATCAGGTGGCCACAGACCTTGGGTGCTCTGATAGGACTTCCCATTGCAACTGACCCCCCAGGACTAGCGAGATGCTGCTTCCCTTGGCTCCCTGGGTGGTGACGAGGGAGCATCAGAGACCCAGGCCCCACCGCTCCAGGTCCTAGATCCTTACACCAGTGTGTTCTTGGTGCCCCCACCCCACAACTCCACCTCTGCGCTGGCACCCACCCCCGGCCCTGCTGCACGATCTCTCTGGGCGTTCGCGCAGTCTGGTGGGGCTCATCATAAGGCTGAGCTGGCAGGAGCAGGGCACGCGGCCGTCACCATCACCCCGACTCCACCACCTGGGGTGGGCGATCAGAGCTGACCCTGCCCACACCCGACAGTTTCGGGTGGTTTTTAGACCTGACCTGAACCCAGCACTTGTAGCCGGGTCCTGCTGAGTTTGGCTCAGGTTGCATGGCTCTGCTCTCTGGCAGGATTCACTCCCTGGAGGGGGATGAGCAGACTGACTAGTTGAACAGAGATCGCGGGCCTGGTCTCCCAAATCAGCCATCTCACCTTGAGGCCAGATCTGAGGAGTAGTGTTGGGTGGCCGTCTGGAGTGGGCGTCCCATGGCAGCTCTGCACGTATCTACAATGGGGTTCTGGGTGGGGGAGGGGAGCAGCAGCATTAAATGGTGGGTTTCAGTCTGGGCAGAAGGTAACGGAGGCAGCCCAAGATCCTGCACTCAGTCCCATGGGGTTTAATGTATTTATGAACGAGCTGGAAAGGGGGGTGAGGAGTGAGGTAGCCAAATTTCCGGCTGACTGTTGGAATTATAAATAATATTTGAAACGATTAATATGAGAAACCCCCAAACCCTGATCTAACCAGAAATTCCTTTATTAAATCCAATGGCCAAATGGGACTTACAGAATTGCTCTAATCATGCCTGGAAAGCCTAACTAACAAATAAGCCCCTTCGTTTTCAGTTTAAACTGATTTTTAGTGAAAATTGCCCAGGTTTCACAAAAAGCATTATTCCATTTTTTCTGATTTTCACCCTACTTTTGTAACATTCAAATATATAAAAAATAACTTGTATTAGGAAAACCCAATACATTCCATGAGATATCTATATTACGAGAATACATGAGGCTGTGTGTGTGCAAAGCTACCTGGGAAGGAAGGCGATGTATTAATCTAGAAGATACACACAAGAAACAGACAGGCACATACGCAAGCTATAGAGAGCGTGACCATCTGAACAAACTGATTAATCTCACGCCCACCAGGTAAACATTTCAACCTGTTAGCAGATAACAGTTTACAGATTTGACATACCCTAATATGGGAAGAAAACGGAAATCTGTATCAGAATATGGTTCAGAACACAACGAAGTATTTGAAAGTTTTCAAAAAACAAAAACAGGAGAAAAGGATGAAGTTGAGTGTATGTGCTGCAAAAGAATGAAGTTGAGTGTATGGGGCCCAATTATTCAGTGTAAATCGTTATAGGCTAATAGTTCCGAGTCTACAACAGTAACTGTTCATTCACATGAAAAGCTTTGTTTGAGGATTAGAGGTGCATTGTGTTCTTAAACTCGGAGAGGGCATTCTCTTTTGAGTTCTGTTTGAGTTCTGCAGCAAAGCACACTGACGAACGGAATTCAAAGCATTAATCTACTGAATACTTTCCCCCCGTCTTTTCATCCACCAAAATAAACCCCGATATTTCCCCAGAAAAATTATTTATAGGGTTTTTTTGCACTATCACCTGTTTTTGTTGTTGTGATAATAAACACTGGTAAATTCCCAGGTAAATTAAATTAAATAAAAACAGAAAATGAAGGGCCCTATTAATAAGCAATTAATTACAGCCAAACGGTAACAAAATGTTGATAAGCATTTGATCAAGATGCTTACAAATGGGCTAAACCCAGGGGTGCTTAGATCTGTATTGGTCGGCCCTGTCAAGGACTCACAGATCGTGCCCACTCTTGGCCCCGTGCGGTCCGTGGGGGGTGCCTCTTTCAGTGAGACAGCCCTTCTCGGGGGTTCACTCTCTCCCGGGGTCAGGCCCCTCCATCTCCTGGATCCGCACCTCTCTGAGCCTTAGCACGTCTGTCTCTTGCCGTGGGCCCCCTCAGGGAGTCCACGTGCTCTGTTCCCACCAGGCCTCAGCACCCCCGAAGGGGTTGATGCAACCCTGTTCTCTAGACCGGAGCGACTCTCAGCCAGCGTAACACAGGAGGATTATTGAGAGTTGAACACAGCACAGGAAACTGTCAAGGCCTCAGGCCTGGCCTCCTTCAGCTCAGCATATCCCAGCCCCCTGCATCCAGGTGGGCTCTGCCTGCTCCCTCTCTCCAGCCCAGAGCCCCCTGCTTCCCAGCTGGGCCTCCGATATCCCCGGCCCCAAACCCCCTCTGTCCATTGGCTTCCCTCCAGGTAAACAGGCTCATAAACAGGCTGGCCTGGATCTCCACTCCTCTCAGCCCTCCTCTGGCCCCTCTGGCTGGAACCAGCTGGTCAGGTCACCGGGGTCCTCTCTCCGCAGCCCATTGTCCTCCCACTGCCCAGAACCAGCTGTGACTCCTGAGCCGAGTCTCTGGGTCACCAGGTCACCAGTCGCTAGGGTCTCCATCCCCCAGGCCATCAGCCGGGGCCCCGAGTTCCCTCTCCAGTCCTCTGTAACAACAAACTCCCTCTGTCCTCATCTCGTTAAACCAGTAACACCCGGGGACACTGAGACCCACCCCCTGTGCACGCAAACGACTGGAAAACCCCAAGAAAACTCCCCACTTCATCACAGGCCCCAACATGATCAGGGATTAGCAATGAACCTTTTAAGAGTTTACCTTTAACAAACAAGTGATGTCATTGCTTATGTACTGACTTCAGCTGAAAAACAGATTGGAGACCATTCACCCTGATTTCCAGCCTTAATGATAACGAAATTAAAGATAGGCCTGGTCTACGCTACGCTGTTAATAACCGATTTTAATAGCGTTAAATCGATTTAACGCTGCACCCGTCCACACTACACTGCTCTTTATATCGATTTAAAGGGCTCTTTAAATCGATTTCTGTACTCCTACAAACGAGAGAGGAGTAATGCTAAAATCGATATTACTATATCGGATTAGTGTAGTGTGGACACAAATCAATTATTGGCCTCATTATTTTACAGTTAGCTACCCACAGGGCACCGCTCCAGAAATTGACGCTAGCCTCGGACCATGGACGCACACCACCGAATTAATGTGCCTAGTGTGGACGCGCACAATCGACTTTATAATATCTGTTTTATAAAATGGGTTTAAGCTAATTCGAATTTATCCTGTAGTGTAGATGTAGCCTAAGATTCACAGCCTCCTTTCTCCCCAAGGCCTTTCCTCCTTCTCTCTTCCCCTCCTTCCTCCTGACCAGCTGCTTTTTTGTTGCACCTGGGTTCATACTGGAGATAACCAGGGCTCAATTTGTGCCAGGGCTAAGCCCCAGCACCTCCGGGCCTGGCAGTTCAGAGCCCCGGCCAGCACCTCTGGGCCTGGGCGTTCAGAGCCCCAGCTGGCACCTCTGGGCTTGCTGGATCAGTTACGAATTTAAAAAAATTGCTTGAGCCCTGACACCTCTCTCATTACAAATTAAGCACTGGAGATAACTCTGGTAGGTGGGTGGGAAGGTCCATGTTGGCTCCTTTTAAGAGAGATTCTTTTTGTCATGTTGAAAACCATCTGCCGTCACCGTTATCGGTCAGAGGCCTTTTTAGAAACCTCCCCTCATTTCATTAGTTATTCTTTGAACCAGACGTCCTCCCTCTTCGTTCCTTCTGGTCTTATAACTCTTCATTTTCAAGGCCTTCCTTCTGCTTGCTAGGCAGGGGCTTTCCTTACAGCACACACATATTTCCTTAACCAAAAGGAAATTCTTTTAATCTTCAATCTGATGCGTAACCTACATTGTCAAATAATTAGTTAGCTTAGCCAGGGCCAGAGAGGACCTGTGAGGAACTTCAGAGAGACCTAACCAAGCCAGGAAAATGGGCAACATGACGGCAGATGAAACTCAGCGTTGAAGAACACAAAGCATTGCACATTGGAGGGAAAAGATTGAATTACCTGTACACCTTACAGGGCTCTAAATTAACGGTATCCATTAAGGACGGGACCATGGCATCATTGCAGACTGAGCAGTGGGCAGCTGTGGTCGGAAAAGCAAAGGAGATGCTGGACTGCGCACGAATGCACAGGCGCAGGAACTAGGGGTGCGGCAGGTGCAGCTATACCCCGGGGTTTCACTGTGAAAAGTTTGCGGGTGCTGTTAGGAGGAAGCTGGCATTGTTCTGTGAATCTGGGAGCTGTGCTGCTCCCGTGTGGTTTGAGCGGGAATTGTACTTCCTGACATTCCTTTTGGGCACGCACATGGTTAAAGTTTTAGCTGGCTTTCAGCCCCCCCCTATAAAAAGTGTTCCAGGGCCACTGACAGAATGGGATGGAGAATAATACCAAAAGCAAACGCAAGGCCTTATCTGCTCCGCCTCCCCGGGTGCCGTCTGCAGTGCTAGTCGGCCCATCTCAGACAGGACATTGCGGAACTGGCGGTTCTGAGAAGGGCAGTGAGTGACCAAGGGCCTGGAAACACACTCCTGGGAGCGGAGATGAAAGGACTGGGCATGTGATGACATTCGAAAGGAGGTGAAATAAGAGCGGGCGGACAGACGTATAGAATACAATGAATGACAGAAGTAGATGAGGAAGCTTTTGTGCATCTCGCAAACTTGTCTTCCTAGCATCTTCGTCAGGCGAGTCTGTCCCACTGTCTCACAAAGCACAGGACTAACTAAGAGGATAGTTTGTACCGGGCATAAGGATAAATGGCCACCAACGCTCTGCCCCAGGGAGTGCGCTATGACTGTCTGAGTTGTGGCACTGGAGAGAATCACGCGCGCTGTCGGCTTTGTATCTGGATGGTGATGCAACTGTGGGGGGACTGACAGATGCACGGGAGCCCCATCCCGCTTTCACGCCTCCACATGTACTGCTTGCCAGAGTTATTCCTGCAGTTGTGGGGTCGGCCGCCAGCATCCAAAGCGGGAACGCGCCCCTGTTAGTGTTCAATAAAATTGCCGTTTTCAGGAGAGTTTTCCTCCATCCCTGCCGTAGGACGGAAGGACGGCCGGGTCACTGAGCCAGCTGCTGCCTGCTGCAGGGCAACCCGTCATGGAGCCCCTTCAGAAACGTGTCACCAGCGAGTTTAGTTCACACGTGTTGCTCTTACAGCTGGCGTGCACATCCCAGGCCTCCTCAGGCAATCGGTTTGCATTTCAGTCGGTGCACGTGGCACACAAATCGCTTCGCTGGGGTCGTTCCGAGCAAGGACGTGAAACGTGGCCAAAAGCCTGACTTTCCAGGAGTCCTGGTAAATAGTAAGAGGTGCAGCTAGTAGAAAAGATGATTGTAGGATGGAAGTGTGATAGCTTGCAGCTGTGCCAAGCATGTAGTGCAACGTGACCAGCCTCTGATCTAGACGGGGGCTGTCTACAAAAATTCGTAGACCAAATCGATTACCTTGTGATATAGACAATTTCTACTGATTAACAACATCGATGTGTAATAACTGACTGTGTGGTGTACCCTGGTACCCTCCTCTCGCTTGACTGACCAGCTCAAGGGAGTTTGATGTACACAGGGCCGGCTTAGGATTTTTTGGCCCCCAAAGCAAAAAAAATTTTGTCTGGCTCCAGCGCAGGAAGGAGGAGAGAGGGGATAGCGAGGGTTGTGGGAGAAGAGGGGCAGGGAAGGGGGGGTGCGAGAGGACAGGGCTGGGGGGTACAGGGGAGAGGCGGGGAGAGGAAGAGTAGCAAGGGAAGGGTGCGGCGAAGGAGCGATGGGGGAGGTACAAGTGAAGAGGCTGCGAGTGGGATGGGGGCGTGCCAGGGTGGAGGGCAGCGCTGACAGCTGCTTACTGTCACAGACTCCCGGGCGAATGCTCTTGGAACTGCTCCCCACAAAGCCAGGCAGGACTTTGGGAGCCTCCTCTCCCTCGGAGCAGATGTCTGCAGGGCACAGAAGCCACACGGCTTCATCTCCTGGTCTCCTTGGAGCATTCAGCATCCTCTGCCATGGGTGCTTCCCCCAGCGAGTTCGCCCCCAGCGGGTTCTGGGGCAGCCAAGGGGTCCTGCACCCCACACTTCTGCAATCAGACCTGACTCCAAGCCAGCCAAGTAACACAGAGTTTATTCGATGACAGAACCAGAGTAAAACCAGAGCTGAGGTAGGAGAATGAGGACTCCCTCAGGCGGGCCATCTGGGGGTCAGGAGCCCAGACCCCACAATCGCACTTCACTCCTCATCCCCAGCCAGCCCAGACTGACCACCCCCCCAGCCCTTCCTCTCTGCTGCAGACCTTTCCGGGGCAAAGGAGGTCACCTGACCTCTTTGTCTCCAAACCTTCAGCTGGTACCTTTGCAGGGGAGGGACCAGCCATCAGCCAGGGACAGAGCGTGCCAGCATTTGTGCACTGGCCCTTTGCTCTGCAGCAACCACACACCCTTATCCGCACCCCTAGATACTTAATGAACTGCAGAGGGGAACTGAGGCACCAACCCCCCCAACAAATTTCAGAAAAACATTAAGAACATTTCCAGTTTCGCCAGCACTATACCCAGCCCAGGCAGCAGAGTGGAGGACGAGCACTGAACCCAGGTGCCGAGCTGCGGGGGTCCCTTCGGAGGCAAGTTATTCCCAGTTGCCCGCTGGAGCCTGGCTCTGCCTTCCCACCCTGGCGCTGTGGGGGCCCAGGGCAGCAGCGTGGGAATGTGAGGCAGGGAGGTCACCAAGTCGGTGGACTGGGTCCAGCCGGGGCAGGAGCGGCAGCTCCCTGGAGCTCAGGCTCCCAGCACCACCCATCAGCATCGAGCCGGGATCCATGTCCCCTACCAGATGCCTGGCGCCCTGCACAGCCTAACCGGCGGGGAAACTCTATGTGCGCCCTGGGGAGAATCGGAAGCAGAGCATGGTGGCAGCAGGACCCCTCCTCCTCCCTGCATCCAGGCTCCCACTTCCCTCCCTCCCCGGCTTTCCTGCACACTTCCGGAGCCTCGTGCTCACAATCAGGCTCTGCTCCAGCGGGGAGGGGTGGTGCATAAACTAGATAGGGTAAGGTAGGGTTAAGTTTCTTTACCTGGAAGGGTTAACCAACACTGACCAGAAGGACCAATCAGAGAACTGGACTTGTTTAAAAGTCAGGGCGGGAATTTGGTACTCGGGTCTTTTTTTGTTTTCTCGCTGTGAGTTAACAAGGTTTTCCTCCTAACTCCTTCTTATTTCACAATTATACCAAAGTCTGTGAGTAAAAGGAACCCCAAACTTC